>NW_009694995.1:0-13413 GCF_000703405.1 Apaloderma vittatum | reverse complement strand
AATGCATCGCCGTGTTTTCCCCAGCCATGCTTAGCTTCCTCTCCTCTCTCCTCTCCTCTCCTCTCCTCTCCTCTCCTCTCCTCTCCTCTCCTCTCCTCCAGAGAAACACAACTATTTGAATTCAGCTTGCTTCTAGTGATCTGCCTTTTCTTTTCCATCTCTGGATTCTGCCAAGCAAAATTCGTCAAGTTCCACTTATGACCAGAATTTCTTGATGTAATTGTTGCTCAGTACGTTCCTGATAAATAATTTAAACCCAGAAAAACAGGGATCCTTTCCCAATTCAAGGATTCACCCCAGAGCCTATCCTGAGTCTGTCCAATGTGAGGTGGAAAATCTCTCTTTCTAACCCCAGTGGCTTGGTGATCCTGGAGCTTGATGATTTTTCTTTTCAACTCAGTAATGATCATTGCAGGACTTTTCTTCCTTTCTTCCCACCACTTACTGTAATGAAGGGAGAGCTGTAATTGTATTTCCTCTCCAGATTTTGGAAACTGCTTATAGCTCCTGTTGTAAAAAATGGCAAGACTTCCACAAGTCTCAACCACAAGATTAAGACTTCACCAGATGGAAGTGCAGCTTCCATTGGAAAGATGCATTATACTCAGCAATGACACTTATTCATCCTACACATCCCTCTCGTTTCAGGTTAAGAACTAATGATCCTGTAACCCAGGCTTGCCTCCTTCCCTTGGGGGCTACCTGTAGATCAGGGCTGTAGGACTCCCACTGGTTGAAGAGCACTTTACCCAAAAGCAAAATTATAAATACAACCTGCTTACATCTCCACTCCCCAAGAGGCAGAACTAGAGTACCTTTGTAAAGCTTGGCTGATGCTATGTAAGTTTTACAGGAGTTGCACAAGACTCTCTGCTTTCTGGGTGGGGAAAGTGGGAGAAGATGAATTGGAAGAGGAAGAAAAGGTTATTTTTCTCACACATCAATTGTTTTCTTTCCTCATACTCCTATGACCCTCATGCTCCCTCTCCTCCCAACACAACCTTTCTGGCCAGGGGAAGAGGAGATGTCACACCTTATGCTGCAGGGGACCATGCCATGGTGGGTGCTGCTCAGTGTTCCTCATGGCAGCAGGAGGCAGGATGTAGATCCCAGCCAGTGCACTCCCTGAAATTACATAGCAATTAAGCAGGAGTTATGTTTCCCTCGCTAGCAAAGAGCAACCCACATTTCTACTGTTGCTCAGCTTTACAATGAAGAAATATTGTTCTGATGGAGCACAAAAAGCTCCAACTCCCCATCACAACCGTGGCTGTCTGTAGGCATCTGCTTTCTTTAGGTACTCACTATATTGGTGTCTCAAGAGTTAAACTACCTGGAAGAAGGGGATTTTAGTAGAAGATCCAGAGTGGCAAACTATCAGCAGTGTTAATCTGTCACCTCTTTCCTGGACTGTACATACCACGCTCCATCACTCTGGCATGTCATGGCCTGCATTGTTACAAGATGTACTGAAACTGTAGCCAGTCATATTTTGGCATCTCAGCAAACTTTCTGATCCAAGAAAATACGGGAAGGAAAAAATAATAATGCCATTTAAAAAAAAAAACAAAACAACACACCAGACCTTACACAAAACAACCCATCTCTATAAAAAGCAACCAAAACTAACCCTGAAACTTCTAAGCAAGTATTAAAATAGAATTTTATCAAATACAACTATAGAAAAAAACTTGTTTGCGTTAAAGGTGAGCTAGACCCTTGAAGGCGTGCCACTAAGGGATGCCAGATGGCTCAAAACCTAGAGTTTTTCTTTGTCATGTTTCTCTCATATTCAGACACAAAGAAAGGGAAAAGAAATTTAAAAGATTTATTTTCCTGGCTCCCATTTTCCAGTTCTGGCAAGAGCCCGGACAGCAGCCAGGTTGGCCTGAAAACATCCCATGTTATCTGAGCTTGGAAATGCAGCAAACTTGAGCTGGGCCAGTCCTTGGGGTTGATACCACTGGAGTGCCTGGAGTCCACACCCTGGAACAGTCACTGAACTGTAGACATCAGATGAGAAGGAAGGCTCTTGGCTCTATTGCTGTTGTTGAGCTCCTGGAAAGGAGCTAGGGAGAGGAAAAATCTTCTGGATAGGATAAAAAAAGTCTCAAAGGAATGGATGATCTCACTTGTCCACACACACACGCCCAGATGTACAAATATATATAATTAACTGGAAAATACTGTGTGGTACAAAGGTTTCTTCAGCTTGGGCTCGTCACGGTTGAGCTAGTCAAGGTTGGTACAGCCATAACAAAAAGTACTTCCCACACATCTCCTGCTAAGAGCCCTTCAACCACATCATAGCATTTTAGTGGGCATTTATATCTGTTGATAGGTGCCTCTATGCCTTTCACACACACAAAACTAGACATGTGATACAACTATTAAATGTATATGTAACAGCCTATGTAGTCATCAATAGAATATATGGCCTCTATGTACATATGTGTTGTTATAGAGGCAGTTTAAACTGTCACAAGGGGCAGGAGATGAAAGGATTCAAATATCATAAAAAAAGACAACCCAAAAGACAGAACAAAGTCAAAACCTACTGAAAGCAGATTCTGCATATGCTTTTGCCCCTGTCCATGGCATCCATGACAGAAAAGAGGGAGAGCCATTGTAGTAGCTGGTACTATGGTGTTTGGGGGTTTCTTAAGCATGACAACTTGGAAAATGTTGCAAAAAAGCAGCCCAAATTATGGCCACAAATTATCAGTTTCAAAGGTGTCACAAAACTTCTGTACCTCTTTCCCCATTTCCTAGATAGTGCCTCCTAAGGGATACAGCAAAGAAAGTGCTCCTCAGAGCACAGCTCAGGTCCTGACCAGCATGCCAAAGTCATTTCCATGCATTGCTGTGATGCCACATAGCATAACAAACAAGTCGTTGCTCTAGTTTGTTCCAAAGAGATTATTACTTTTTAAATCTGGGTTTGTTTGTTTTAAATGAAGCACACACAGAATCACAGAATCACAGAATCCTTATGGTTGGAAAGGACCTCCAGGGCCATCAAGTCCACCCTTTTTCCCAGCATTTATCTAACCACTACACCATATCCTCAAGCGCCACATCTATTCGTTCTTTAAATACGCTTCTATTTGTTTCTATTTGTTTCAGTTACAAATTTTTTTTTGAGAGAGAGGGCAGTTTGGAGGCATGGTTGGATTTTTTTAAGAAATGCTAATAAGCATCCCCATATACTTTCTGCTCACCCTGCTCATGAAGTTGTGTCCCTGAATTCAGCTGGTGGAGTCCATTGCTTCCACCTTGGAGGTGCCCAGATTCAGCCTGGAGAAGAGAAGGCTCCAGGGAAACTTTATAGCAGCCTTCCAGTACTTAAGGGAGTCTGCAGGAAAGATGGGGAGGGACTCTTCATCAGCGAGTGTAGTGATGGGACAAAGGGTAACAGTTTCAAACTGAAGGAGAGTAGATTTAGATTAGATAATAGGGAGAGATTCTCTGCTGTGAGGGTGGTGAGACACTGGAACAGGTTGGCTGGAGAAGTTGCGGATGCCCCCTCCCTGAAGAGTTCAAGGCCCATCCAGTTCTAGCCCCACTGGATGGGGCTTTGGGCAACCTGGTCTAGTTTAAGGTGCCCTGCCCATGGCAGGGGGGTTGGAACTGCATGCTCTTTAAGGACCCTTATAACCCAAACCATTCTATGATTTATGACCAGCTCTGACCAGGGCATACTTAATCCTCAGGAGCCACGTTCTGAGAGCAAAACCTTTTCATTGCAAAAAGCCCCCACATCACCTCTTAAAATTTGGCAAAATCCAGAACTCTCTTTACACCTCCAGAAACCACTACATGCTTGCAGCATTAAATGGAAATAGCTCACTACTTCCACTGCTCTGATAGAACAGGAGCTGGTATGATGTTTGTCTTGCACTGAAGAAGTAGGCCAGTGTTTCTCAACAGGAGGGTTTGTCTGGATCACAGACAAAAAGGGCTCAGGAAGCCCAGGCCCCAAATAACCTAACCACTCAGTCATCCCAAGCCTTTACACATTCAAGAAAATTTACCACCACAGCTGCATATTTGCATCCAGCTTCCCCACAAAACAGTTAATTCAATCTCTGAGCAGAGATACTAATGAGAGAAGCCAAGAATGGTTATTTTTTTAGGTAACAAGAATCTAGGTAACAAACTTTACTGACCTTACATGACTTTTAGCTTCTTGTTCCAAGCTACTGAAAAGCTTGTCTGTTTTTTAAGACTCCAGGTCATTCCTTTCTCTGTGTCCAGGCTGTTCTTCCAATATCTTTTTAAATTGGGTGCTTGTTTCCAGTGAGTGGACTCTGAGCGACAGGAAAAATGCTGTAAGAGGTTGACTTCTTGCATATAAATCTTACTTTGAAAATGGAGAGTATTTCTGGAATTCAAGGGATGGGCTTTTTTTCCCTGCAATATTTTTTGTTCTGCCACTTAGAGGAATCTCATATCTCTAGAAAGAAGGTCCTTGGTCAACTCTAACCTGAAACAAGGGGCACACAATAAAATTCTCCTTTCTAAACACATTTTCTACATAAGGGAATTATTTTGTTTTACTCTGTTCAGACCTTTCTTTACTTGTCTACATCCAGGTGTGCAGGATTTCTGGTAGGGAATGTGTCATCATCTCCCTAAATACAATACAGCAAAATTTTAAATTTTTTTTGTCTCTCTTCTCACTTTAAGATGCCCTGTCTGTGACATGCTTCCCCTAATCATAAATCAAGAGCAATGGTACTCATGGTACAAACAACTCAGAGATGCTTGGAGGTTCAGCTACACATTTCAAGAGCCTGAACCAAAACATTATTATTTATTACTGGTTACTCAACAACAGCAACTGTAAAACTGCAAGTACGAGTTAGGAAGAAAAGTTCTACCCCAAAGGCTTATGCTTTATGAAAAAGTGATGGCCAGAAAGAGCACAACACAATGAAGTGCAGAAAATGGCTTAACATCACAGGCAATGGACAGGTTTCAGATGTGTGCAATCATACTCACTAAAGCAAGCTCCTCACCCTGGTCTGTGCATCACTGCTCTGACAGGCTGGCTGGGAGAGCCTCTGCTGAATGTCTCTGTCTGTCATCAGGGTCTGGAAGAGGCATAGAGCTGGAGAACAGCTGGCAGGCCCCTGGCTGCACACTTAAAAATCCTCCTCTGTGCCTGAAGCCTGGTGCTGCGGGCTTTTCTTCATCATGGGATTCAACATTCCCCCAGCACAATAGGTCATAGCATGGTCTCATCCATGGGCAAAGAAGACACCAAGAGATTTGGGGACTTCGTGTGTAACTGATGGTAACTCTCAGTACAGTCTGATTTCCTAGACAGAGGAAAGATAACCATTGCTCAGCACTGTGTCCAACTGCTTAGGATAACCAACTGAACACAGTGGTCTGGATGATGGGGTAGTGAGGTGGACTATGAACTGCTTGAAGGAAAGAAGCCAGAGAGTTGTAGTCAGTGGGACAGAGTCTAGCTGGAGGCCTGTATCTAGTGAGCTTTTCTCATCTGCTAGTGTTTACATGACCACAGTCAAGAAGAGGGAGAGGGACTGAGCTTGCCTTATGGTGCAGGTACCTCCATCCAACCTGAGCACTCCAGGCTCATGTCATGGCTGCTGCTGAAAAACAGGCATATTTTTAAAGGACATTAGCCAGGCTTGTTTTGGCTGTGAGGTTAAGGTGGCTCAGCCCCTAGACACAGCTCTTTCTCTCTTCTACTTTTTAGAAGGGGTGTCCAGACATCTCAGGTGTAGGCATTGCCATGTCTACATTCAGTGGGATAAATCCCAGTTGGAGAACCACTTGCTGTGCCAAGGAGACCCTCTGACACCACCTCAGTAGTAAGGGCAGAGTGCTACAAACAGAAAAAAAAAAGATTTCAACCCTCACAGGGATTTAGTGGCCTCACTCCTGGCTTGCTTGCGCAGTCATCCATGGGCTGCACGGAAAAAACAGTGCCCGAATCCCAGCCCTCTTCTGCTCCCAGTGTGTTCTGTTAATTCTGCTGCTCCCCTCTTGGAGCTCTCTAAGAGACAACAAGGAGCCAAGCAGCGAGACCAGTAGGCATTGACGAAGTTCCCAATTAACTTGCCTGAAGGATGGGTTTTTCCAGGCAACTCTTTGTATCAGGATGCAAACAGGCAGCCGGCCGCCCTCGCTGCCGCGTGGTCTCCAGGGCAACACCCGTGGGTGTGTACACAACAGGACCATCAGGTAGCTGCTTGTGTGATACCAAACATCATCATCAACCTTTTACTCCTGGCACATGGTGCAGAGAGATGAATGAGGCTGATATGAAAAATGACACCACCCTACTACAACATGTCTAATTCTCCACTGTCATTCTCAAAAACTGTGTGTCTGCAGACACAGAAACACACCTCACTGCCCTTTGTCATGATACCACTCAGTTGTGCCAGCACTGTTTACCTTAAAACGAATTAAGAAAGCCCAAAATCTGTATCTAACACATTCCAAGGCACCATCATCTCTCTTAAATTTTTAAAAATTATTTATTTATTTAATTTATTGCCTGTCTATTTGAAATTATTTATTTATTTACGCTACTTATGGTCCAATCCTATTGATGTCTATCTGTACCAAAAGGTGGCAATCATCATGTTTGTCTTCAGGAGTGTGCTAGCTTGTGACTAAATAGCAGTAAGTGAATAGTTTTCATAAAATCGTTTAAATGCAAAAGGAAATTTGGAGTCCAGTCCTGCTTCCATTTGCAGTCAATTCCTCGAGCAGACAGGTCCTAACAGTAACTCTAGAGATATATCCAGTGAAAGAACAAGCAAAGTCTGGAAGATTCTACAACTTGCCTGTCCTACATGCAAAAAGCATTCCAAAGCGAGGATTTAATGAATGGGATTTACTGCCTCACACAGCAGGCATTCACACAAAGAACTCTACTCCATGAACTGAGTACAGTGATTTCACCGAGGGCCCTGGTGTCCTTTTCTGATGACCTCTAGGTTTCCAGTTCTCCAGACTTTGGGAAGCACTGTCAAATGGCTTATTTTACTCTTGCCACGTATATCAAAATTCAAACAGCTGCATCTCTTTTGGTAACTGGGCTCGCAATGATGATCATGAATTCAATGAAAGGGCTTTTCAATCAGCAGGAGCCTTCCCAGAGGCACAAAGAAAAGGCCCTGGAAGCCAACAGACAGTGAGTGCACTGTCAAGTAGGTAGGCAGGGGTTTGTGCAGAAATATCTGCGTGTGCATGTGTGAGGGGAAGAGACAAAATCAACCAATCCCTTTCCTTGAGGCTATGTCTTTACTCTTTCAGACTGGCACGTGTCTCCTTTGTTTTCGATAACAGAGGTAATTATATCTGAAATGTTAAACTGTAAATCCATCATGCAATTAAGGGAATTCAAACTGCACAGCACTATGGGAACAGTTAAGGATGGATTACGGACACAGCTTCTGAAAATCATACTCCTATTTTCCATCACTTGACTCAGAAACTCAGGCAGTGTGAAGTTTTCCCCACGGACTGTCTATCTTTCCGTCACAAGATAAGAGAACCACGCACTGATTCCAGTGAGAATCACTAGTGTTCTGTGGTGTAACAAAAAAGCCTTCAGAGGCGGGTTTATGGTTTGGGTTTAATTTTTTTTTGACCCCTCTTATCATTAAACAAAAGCTTGTGGTGTTTCCTAGATAATCAACAATTAAGCTCTTATAAAACCACATGCCCAGATAAAGCTAGTCTTATGCAACTTGGATGACGTTTTTTTCCCCCACCGCAATTATTACTGAAGAAATCTATCATTATATTTTACAGGGAAGCCTAAAATGTAAAGCCCTTACTTAAGAATACAGACAAAGCAGCATATTTCCAAGTCCTCCCTCCCTCTACCACCTATATTTGAAAACAAAAGAAGAAAAGACTACTGGAGAAAGAGACTTATTTTTACCTCGTAGGATTGTCAGTGACACTCACTTTTCACGGGCAGTGAAGGAGGGAGTGCCTGGGCTTACCTTACAGTTTTGTTTGTGTGTCAGTCTCTCCAGATTGATGCTGGAGCAATGGAACTGGTGAAAGCACAGATCCAGGGGTGGGCTTAAATAGAGTCTGGTGTCCTTCCTGCCTCTATGTTGGTGGCTGCTAGCAAGGCTCAGGCCCAAGGCATCGGTCCTTGCTTCGAAAGAGTGAACTTGGACTTTCTGCTGCTGGGAAGGTACCCAGCTGTGCACAGCTGGCCTGAGCTGCCAGGTCACATGAGGGAAAGGCACTGTAATTTTCCCCCTTGGGAAGGGGGCTGCCAGTTTTGTACTTCCTTGTAGGAAAGGAAGGAGAGGGTCTGAGCACAGACTCAGATGTGGGCTTCACCAGCAAAACAGAGGCAGAGATCAGGAGCTAGAGATTGCTCAGATCCTGCTGGGTCTGTCTGTTTCTTGGTGCACAGTGAGCTGCAGCTGACATTAAGAGCAGAGACAAGAGTCATTTGCACAGAACAGAACAGAAGTGATTTTCTGGGGGGGATCTTAGGGTAAGGAATGCCATTACTTGCAGCATAGTCACTTGGGATAATATTTATTACCAATGGCCTTTCATGGGACAAGCTCAGGCAAGAAAGATGAAATCTTTGCTTCAGGGCACCTATTGACTTATAACTGTAGAAATCCCACCAGCAGCAAAAAGTCAAATGCAAAATGGAACGTGAGTGAGTGTACTGGGATTGACTCAGAAACCATAAGGTTTGGTGAGGTGTTTTTGTTTTGTTTTACTTTGGGGTGTACTTGGGTCACATTCTACTTAAGTGTAAGGGATAGAGACATATTTTGGATTGGGTTGCATTTTGGTGTTTTTTGTTTTGACTGTTCGTTTCCTGGTTTTTTGGGGAGAGGACTGTTTTGTTCTTTTGTAAAAAATGAAAATATAATTTTTAAAATATAAATTTAAATATGAATTTAAATTTTGAGTATCATCCAATCTTACTTGAAACCTGTTGATTGGCCTGGGTTTTCTTCTTTGCTGGAATGAGTAGGGCAAGTACTCCACCCCTCCTTTTAAATAGACTTAAGCTGTGTCATTTAAGTTACTTGGAATAGGGCACAGGGACTGTCAGGAAAGGATTAACTGTAACAAAATCTTTGTGAGGTAAAAACTGGACAAGCTGGCCATTTAAACTCTAAGACAGGCCATTTGCCTCTAGCAAACCAACCTTCCAAAAACCAACCTAATCACATGTGTCTGCCTTAAAGGTGGTGCACGAGGGTTTCTGTTGTTACTGGAAGATGCCCCAATGGAAATGCCTCCACAAAGCTTTTAAGAAGCCACCAAATCGGGTGGAATGGACAAGTGGACTAGAGACTAGGATTTAATTAGTGAGAGGCGTGAAAAGCCAGCAAACCGGCCCAGCATTCCCTGGATTTTGTCTCTGGCACAGGAAGGGTTTGCATGTTTCCCACTTGTGGCTTCTATTTTAGCCTGTATTCATTGCTGAGATACTTCAGCACAGCTGTGCTGGTTCATTCACTGCCCAGCATGTCACTCAGCCCAAGCAAATGGCTTTGGGGTGGTGTTTTGCAACAACTTGAGGAAAGGGAAGACCTCTGTGAGGAAAGAAAGGTGTTGGTCTAAGGGACATTTGAGAATCTCTTGAGACACATTAAAAATGAAGACCAGAGAGGAAGACTCAAGCAGTAACAAGGCATCTTCCCACAGTGAAAAGGCTGGGACTCAGGTGAAGGTTTCAGGAATCATCCTCAGCCTGTCCCTACTGAAATACCAGTGGCCAATGAATCACCATGTCCCTTTGTATTACAGCTACTATCTCTAGTAAAGAGCTCACAATCCTGTGGCTTTCCCTGTAGGCTCAGAATCAAACAATTTGTAGGCCCTAAGTGGACGTCAAGAACGAGGGAAATGGATCCACAGCATCCCCACCCTCTTCTGCTTATTGCATCCTGTTCTCAGGCAAGAGCCATTTGCAAATTTAGAGCACGCTCAAGCCTTGCCCTTGAATGCTTCTGTTTGGAAGGTGCCCTGCCCTATTCCAGAAGCTGCGTCAGAGACGTGCTGAGCCGTGCAGCTGCTAGTTGGGCGCTGTTTCTGAAGAAATAGGGTCCACATAGTGCTGCAAGTGACTCATGCTGAGATTATCTCACTCAGGAAAAGACAGAAAGAGTAGTCCCACCTCTTCCTCCGGGGAGGGATCACAGCATGGAGGAGCAAAGCAGGTGCTGCAAGTGGGGATGTTCGGGGCTTCCCGCTGCCTTGCTCCTTGGATCCCCATTTTGTGCAGAGGAGAGGGAGACAGGCCATGAGGAACATGTTCTCTGCCAGCCCACGCTATGGCATCCATCACAGTGACAGCCCTTGGCCATGGGCAGCCTGGGAGAAGCATTCCCGGCACACAGCCCCAGCATGCTGTCATGCCTCTGCTCCTCTTCCCAAGACTTGTTCTAAACCCTGCACTGCCCCGCCATAACACAGTCGCCTTATTCCTACCTCACCATGTGAATTAATAAAACCCCCAGAACTGCTCACTTCATCCTTTGCAGTAGTTTCTGGAAGACCACTATGGGCCCAGGTAGAGTAGGGACTGTGGATACTTGACTTTAAAGACAGAAGATTAGGAAATCCACATGGACCCTTGTCAAGCACAAAGTCTCTACAACCATTGCCATACTTAAACTAACCCTACGTCAATAACTAGCCATGGGGTTACTCATTGAGAACATTTCCTTTAGGTATCTAAACTTAGTTTAGAAAACACTAGTTTTATTCTAAACACCTGATTCAGGCTCAGGTAACTCAGCAAGAAGTCAGCTCAGCAGCTCTAGAGCTGTCAGTTCAGCCCCCTACTGCGACACGTGAACAATTGCCAAGACTATCATTTACACTCTCACATCTATATTTCTAGAGGTATAGCTGCTTAAGAAAACAAGGACTTTTTAATGTTACTTCCCAGTCCATCCTGGTCACTGGGTTGTCCTAGCTTTTGACCTGTGCTGTTACAGTTCTTCCCAAATGGGTTGCCCTGGTAGCCACCTCCCATGCACATGCACTCACACATGTTGACACCATGCAAGCTGCTTACGCCTGCTCTTCCAGGCAGTCATTGCTGTTCAAATTGCCCATTAGAAACCCGTCTTGGCCCAAAAACTAAAGAGACTGACAAAGATACATTTTGCTGCTCTTCCTGCAAAACTCTTGAACTCCTGAAAGTTGAACACATGAAAGCAATCTGAGGTTTGCGTGTAATAGGCAAACCACATGAAAGAGATAATTTAGCATTAGACATGTTACCAGAAGCAGGTTGAAACTAATATAGGTTTTGCATTCAAGTCATAAAATGAAGCACTTACACTGTCTTGTGAGGCGTCCTTACTTAGTGTGCCTTAATAGGGGAATAACTACAAGTGCTCTGATGTCAATACAACCTGAATAAAAAACCAAACCCCTTCCTTCTTCACCCTTTTCCCCAGCCTGTGAGAGAGATGCTCACATCTGCAGGACAGTCTGTGAATGGTGACAGACAACTTAAGAGAAAGACGAGGAAAAAAAAGATTTCTTTCTTTCAATTCCCATTCCAAACCTACTGAAAGGCCACATCAACAAGCTGAATGTAAGCACTGTGGTAATCCTATAACACTATTTTTCAGCACTGCCATAATATGACTTAAAAACCTGATGCCAGTGATGGAGTTGGAGCACTACAAGGGAGAGGACATAATCCCCAGTGCTGCCATGCCTTTGGCATGGAGGGATGAGTGCAGAGATCAGCCTCCAAGAAGAATTCAGGAACCTGCACAAGATCTCTCTTCTGATCCTGGAGAAGCCACACACAGCCTAATGTTAGCACCTTCTGTCCATGGTTAACTCCTGTAGGATTCAACCATGTTACCACTCTTTTTACAGATCACAAAGCCCAGCCTCTCACTGTAAGCCAGAAAAAAAGAATAAATTCAATGTCTTTCAAAGAAGACAGAGTCCTGAAAATAGAGCTGTGTCGCACCTTTAGAAAGTATGTTGGCAGAGGAACTGGGTTTACTTTGAAAGTTAGTTGGATATGAAAGAGCTACACAGCAAAATGGTAAATCCCTTTAGAGAAGAGAATGAAATAAAAGTAGATATTTATTTTCTTAACACCTTGTCAGCAAAATTCTCCTTCCCAGGCAAGCTTCTTTTTTCTTTTGCAAAATTATTGTGCTAGTTTGCCAACGATGCTTTTCTAAGAACAACCACCTAAGCAACATAGCTGCTTTCTCATCCTGCCTCTCCCAAAACTTCAACACTCCCTCCTGCAGCCCAAGTAGAAAATTCTGTGCCTCAGGGCTTGCAATGAAACTCATACAAGGTACTGGGAGAAAATTCTGTAATGATGTAGAACCCACTTCCCTCTTTCCTCTGCCCCCATGTCTATTTGGGTTTTTTTAAGTTCCTGATCTTGACTTCCAACTATTGTTCCACCTAGAGCCTGAGGAGTTGATTTATTTCTATTTACGTGTTTTAGACTCAAACAAACTTATTGAGGGTCACTAAAAACATGATCTATCAACTCAGAGTTAGGGTAAAAACAAATTCCAGTGCAACCAATGGCCCTAACCTCCATTCCTAACGGTGTGCTGGGCAAACACAGCAGTTCAACTGATTTTGTGGTCTGTATTCATCTTATTGAGGCTTTAAAAGAAAAGCCTGGATGGAAATATGAATCAAAACACATTATCACTGAGAGTGTTTATAGGAGCTTCCTGTAAACAGGGCTGTCACCAAAGACTACAGGAGAAGAGAGTCTAAGACCTATTTTTAACTCTTTATTCACCAGCTGAGAATAGCTGGAAGAATAGTATAAACATCACACACTATCTTTAATTAAGGCAGTGATTCACCATTTGCTCTCAACACAAACAGCTTGGAGCTGTAACGTTTAAGTGCAAAGAGAGTTTGGATGAAGAGGTAGAAATTAATGTGCAGGGCCTCTTTTCGAGGGAGAATATAGGATTCCTGAAAGATGCATTATCCCAGAGAACAAGCATAGTCGTTCATATGTTTTTTCTAGAAACCTAGAGAAATAAAAGTACGGAAGATATTGGGTTTTGAAAGTGTGAAAATCCCAAGTTAACACATAGCTTTACTCTAATCCCTATGAAAAAAAGGTCTTCATCAGTTTAATGATACATTATACTTATTTCCAATAAAACCCACAAAATATAAATTGCAACATGCAGAAGACATAAGCATTTTTTTTAAATTCTTCCTCACCTAATTTTCTTATTCCAAGTGAAATGCCTTTCCAGAATATCTCCAGAAAGAATGTTTGTCTTGTAAGATTCAGCATGATATATTTCAGTAATATTCTTGCTTTGTTTGGATCCTCACAAAGTTAGTTTCAACAGCAATCTTTTTCTTGTCTGGCTGGATGGTTGCACTCAAAGAGTTGTG
>NW_009694994.1:0-13545 GCF_000703405.1 Apaloderma vittatum | reverse complement strand
TGAAATAAATGTGCATTTTACATTTGCATTCACATCCACGCAGTCATGCTCCCCAGTAACAATTTCTTTATTCTATAAAAAGGATTTCTGTTGGCTAAGGATGTTGGATAAAATGTTATATTCCTCTTCTCAAGCTCACATAAAAGAGCAAATAGATTGATTCCAGTAAAATGCCACATGCAGAATTTTGATGTTCTACTTCCTAGCTGATTTCACAATTTTAAAGAGTATTTTTATCACAAATTTCCACTTTTATTTCTAACTTGGTAGTGAAAGGTGGACAGTGAGACACATAGGTGGCTGCAAGTATCACCTCTTCCTTAATACTTTAAATACATTGTTGAAGAAATATCTTCAGAGCTTATTCAAGATAAACAACATATCTTACAAGTTAAAAGAAACATTCTACACAATAGGAATAATTTGTGTCCCCATAAATAATTGTTTTACATATGTCTAACATCTTTCCAGTACAAAAGCACAATTTGTAAGAAAAAAGGAACAAGAGTAACACAGAACATACACACTCAACTACAGTTCTTATTTCTACTTTATTGTATAATTTTTCCTGCAACCTCATTTCTAATAATAAAGTAACAATAAAAGGTTATCAGAGAACCGAGACCGTAAAATGAGACCTCTTTTCTTGTAATCTTGCCTACTGTTTTTCAGAAAATTCTAGGAATATTATAGGAGGATCAATGTTTTCTACATTGTTAAACATTTCTTAGAACTACATTTGTGCCACATACCATTTTCCTCCATAATTTTCTGCTAGAATAGCTATCATTCTCTCCACAGATCCCAGAATAGCTCTGTGAATAATCACCGGCCTTTTCTTATCATCGCCATCCTTACTGAAAAAGAGTAAGTTTTTTTTTAAAAAAAAATAAAACAATAAATTCTCAGCTCACATAGAGACAATCCTACTAGTACTTCTGATTCTACTTTTCATGGAAAGTCAAAATTTTGTTACTTATACATAGGCAAAATGTACTGGTTTTATTAAAACTGTACTTTCAAGTCACTTGAGTTTTTAGAGGACTGTTGAATAATCAGTGACTTAAAACAAGTGTGCTTGTAGCCAGTGGCACAGGCAAAACTTCCTGAGTTTGAAACGATGCTCAACTGACTCAGCTCCACTTCTGTGCGTTTTAATACTTCATGTTCTTCCTCACTCTTTCTTTTCCGCTATGTCTTGCTTTTAGTTTGTTGCACAGGACCTTACCTGCCCTTACTGTTAATTCCTTTCCTTAAATTACAAACCTGTGATTTAAATAAAAGCCAGCTGCTGTTCATAACAGTATTACCATCTCCCAAAGAGCTACAACATCTACTATAGAACATGCAGCAGGGTGAAAAAATAACTAATCAAACTCTTAATAATATGCAAAACCCAAGAACAGCAAGAAAAACAACCCAGAAAATATGAGTTCAAGTCAATATGGCTGTAAGATTGACTCAGTGGATAAATATCCTTCTTCCTAACTGGAAGTCAAAGTAAGATTTTCATTAAAAACTGTCTGCATTTGGTTTATGTTCAAAGTTAACTAACTTCATCTGATCAGAAGACTGAAGTACTTCTGACAAACTTCCCAGCTCCTGAAGACACGTCTGAATTTGCATGCCATGTCTCCAGGAGACGCAGTGACTGAGCTAAAAGTGAAAACTAACTCAGAGTTTTCTTTGGCAGTGCATATGATCAGTTGTCTTTAAAACTGGCACACGGGACAGATTAGGAGATTTTCCTGTAATTGGCAGTGTTAACAAGTAAACTGAGTTATTATTACGTTGAGGAAATACCTTCAGGTTCCCGACTCGATCCTCTACTCACCAGGGATGCTGCCTGTCCTAACCAGGCTACTAATACACCAGCTAGTTGCTTGTTAAGTGAGCAGCAGAGCATTAATACATCTCAGGTTAATGGGAATTACAGATAATGAGAGTAACCTTTCTCTTTTTTAAAAAAAAAATTATTTAAGAAAGGAAGATATTTAGCTTAAGCACTCACCCAACATAAGTAAGGTTAAATCGAATGGGTAGTTGAAAGTCCAGCTGGATAGTTGCGCACTGATGGTACCTGCCAATGGCATCTTTGATTTTAATATCAATCTGTGTAGCAAAATAACAGTTACTAAATACACTCTGCCTGCATTGTGTCTTTATTCTGTCCATTCCAAAGTTGTATTAAAGTGCTGATTCACTAACCTTAGGACCATAAAATGCTCCATCTCCTGGATTCAAACTCCATTGCTCTCCAAAGTTATTCAGGCTGTTCTGAAGTTGCTAATAATAAACGAGAGGATCGTTAAAAAAGGCATAACAGGGCATTTCATTGCTCTAATGCTCTCAGAGCATTTGCCTTTGAAATACAAACGAAGTCAAAGGCAACATGACTGCTATTGTTCAAGTATGTAGTCATTTATTATAAATACTCTTGAAGGGTAGTTCCTTGTACAAATGTTGCAATTAATTGGAAAAAAAAGGATTTATAAAAATCAAATCAGTTCAATATAAGATGCTAGGTAAGAATCAGAAAGTTCTAATTTTATACCGAGATTTCACATTTAATGTGACTTTTTCCAACACGCATTTCCACTAAGGCCATTTAGCCATTAGGGTTAAGCAATTCCACTATTCAACATGGTTAAATAACCATCTCTGCAAATACAAATATTAAGAGGCTCGTTTGCTCATTTGCTTTTACATCAATTACCTTTTCTGCATGATTCCAGATCTCTAACTCTCCTAGGTAATTTTCTGGTCGTGTAGAAAGATGTAGTTGAAAGGTAAAACCAAAGACAGCATACACTGACTTCAAGAAATCAAGACAGCCCTTAATTTCATCTTCAATCTTAAAACATAAACAAAATATATTGGTTAAAATTTACTTACGTACAAATGCAAGTGGATTTACTGAATTCTTCAGAAGTGGAATTTAAGAGTTCATTGAGTAAAAAATAAATACTGAAAAAAAAAATTTGCATCCTACAACCTCAAATCTAGGTAATGGCTGAAGAGAGAACAGAGGTGTTGTGACTTCAAAGCATAGTAAGAAAAATTATGTTCTTGTTAAGCCTCAGCTTCTGGAGCCAAACTGCACGAGTCAGACTTGACAAGAGTACATCGATTTATTTATATAGCTCCACTAAAACCTATGGCATTACTGACAAAATGAAGTATTTATTGAGCATTACTATGGAAAACAAAATGTGGTCAACAGCTTTTTTTCTTCGCAGGGCGAGATGGGAGATGCAAAAGATCTTACCTTTTGGGATTTACTATCCTTCTAAAGGGAAAAATACTACACAGAAAATATTACGAAAATCCCTATAAATAACATCCCTCAAATAACACTGTTTTCTTCTTTTGCTATAAGTATTTTTTCATTTCGGCGAGAAAAATAAGTAACATAAATTACGGCACTGCTATGTGAGAACCCTGTAACAAAGGAGCTAAGTTCAACAGGCTTCTGACTTCAGCCATGTGGCAGAAGGTTAAGGAATAAGGAATACCAGACAAGTAAGAAGGAAGCACCTAAATCTACCACAAAAACCCCACCAAAAGCAACATGATGCTACAAAGCAACACAACAGAAGTTGAAATAATTTGGAGACTTGTTTCTTGGTTTGCACTGGGAGGCAAAGAGGTTCTTGGGTTTTTTTTCTGGTACAGGGAGGGTTGGTGGCTTTTTAGGTTGGATTTTTTTTACCTGTTCTATCATGCAGAAAATGTGAGCATCATCTTGTTGGAAGCGCCTGACACGAGTCAAGCCACTTAAAGTCCCAGAGAGTTCATTTCGGTGAAGAACTCCAAAATCTGCGAGTCTAAGAGGCATTTCCCTCCAGGACCGTGGACGATGGGCAAACATCAAGCTAGAAGGAACATGAAAGAACCTTCTTTTTATCCTTCTTACAGGAGATTTAAGAGAACACAGGGACTAAACCAAGATCAGTAGAGACAGTAATCACATTTCTAAGTATTCATCTGTTCAGGCTGTCTGCATCCGAAAAGGCAGGCAAATAGAACAAGCGCAGCACTCAGAACCTCCTAGAAACCTCCTAAAAACCTCCTAGAAAAACCTAGAAAAACACTAATTGCTCAGCAAACTCTTGTAAACATACACAATAACATGTGTTGATACTCCATTTATTTCCCCTCAGCCCCATAAAGGACAAATACAGTAACACAATATGCTTTTCAGTTGAGAGTACAGACCAATGTCCTGGACAATTCATCGGTTTAAGCGCAAAAGTCTCCTTCTCAATCTCAAAAGAGAACATATTTTCACTGTAGTGCTGCCAATGTCCTGAAGCTTCCCAGAGTTTACTGTTGAAGATGTTAGGAGATACAACTTCAGTGAAATTACGCCTGCGATACTCCTCCTGTAAAATAAATTCAACATTTAGAAGGGGATAGACCTTTTGACAAGCAAAAGCCTGATTCTTTTTAACTGTGCTATTAGAATGTCGATTTTCTGGGAGCCTGCAGGACTGCTGCACACGTAGGTTTTGCACAACTGGAAAGAGCACAGGTCAATGCTTTACTCTGCCCTACTTTCAGAAAGGTGACAACTGTATAATCATAGTGAAAACCTGGTATATGTTCACATACGCAGATGTGGATGGCTACAAATGGTCTAGCACTTTCAGATAACAAGTTTGTTACCCAGGAGTTACATCAGCATGTACTCACTCGTATGAAATCCACAAGGGTGTTATAAAGAAAGGCACCTCTGGGGAGGAAAAAGCAGCTTCCAGGACTTAAATCATGAAAGAAGAAGAGTTCTTGTTCCTAGGTAAATTGCAAACAGAATGCTGTAATGTCACTTCAGATGGAACTGCAGAACACGACTACTTCACACACCTGGAGACTCTTCACAAAAACAAAGTGCGACAGCAACAAGATGATTTTCAGAAGTCCCCAAGTTCTCAGGAACAGAAGTTAATTTGTCTGTAGTTCTACAGATCTGTATTAATGCTGAAAGTCCATTTGACTGGGGCTACATAAATACACATTTCCTCAAAATCCTGAAGCCTTAACCAATCTTACCTTTAGCAGCCAAAGCACGACATCCGAAGGCTGCTGGCTGAAGCCTGCAAGCAACCAGTCATTCTTTATCAGACTTCTGCCTCAAAACCAGCAGCTCAGCAGCGTGGCTTTGACATCTGTGTAGAACCTCAACCTCTTCAATACCATAGATACTAGACACGTGGACCCTAGGTAGGCTGTTTGATTAATACTAGATAAATTGTTTCTGAAAATGCACAGGAGTAACCATCAACACATACTGTGTGAATATTCAAGTCTCCATGCTTATTTCTAGTAACTCATTAGCATTCCTGTAAAGATCATTTTTCACTTCTTCCCCCGCTGTTTTCTGTAAACTCTTCACTGGTGCTTCCTCTTCCGAGCTCTCCTCAGTTGTTCGTCTGTGCCTGTGAAGGCCCCTCACAGTCTCTTCTAGCGAGAGGTTCATGCCTGCATCCTCCCGGCCAAAGATCCTGACCTTCACTTACACAGGAGTTTTTCAAATAAATGTCTCCCTGCTTTCACTTGTACTGCCCATTAAACACCCACAAAGTCTTTTATCTTCTCTGAAATACTCTCCCTATAACTCCACCCTCCCTACGAAACCATAGCACAAAAGTGACAACAATTAGGAGACTGCACGTCGACATGACCCATCTTAGGTCACAATCCTCGTCTCTATCTAACATCTTCTGATTTGTACTCAATTTAAATCTGTATATCTAGATCTAGTAAAGGCATATATGAATAATATTCAAAACAGCTGAAATACTGCATGTACATACACTTCACTTTTACCTTATTTACGCCTATAATGAAGAATGACCAAACCATATTATTTGTGCAATTTTCAACAATGTCTCTATTCTATGCAAAATAGCGTTTTGGGTAGAATCTGAAAAGACATCAAAAGATTTAAGATATAATTCCCTAAACCAAGGAACCACCTAATTATTCCTTCCCAAGATTAGTTTAACATTTGTATGCAAGTTTGTAGACAGGTTTGTAGAACTAAAATTTTAAAATACAAGTGATACCCAGAAGTTCACAGAACTGGTTCCCATTTAAACTGTCAAATGCCCTCCTCCCCCCCTTCCCAAACACAGAGCTAAAAAACCCCAATCAACCAAAACCAAAAGAGAATGAGTTCTATTATGCAACCGTAAAAGAGAAATAGACCATGAAATAGTGAAAACTTGTACCTTTCCAATCTTCCTATGGTCCCGGTTTCTGGCTTCTTCTTGGAATTTTTCCCATTCCTTCATCATTTTGTTATCAGGAAAGGATATTCCATATATTCTCTGCAGAGTTTCCATGTCAGATTTTCCTTCCCAATACGTAGATGAATTCTGATGCACAAAACCCACACTTTAGGACAATATTTATAATCTCAGGGAAAGGAGGGATAAACACCAATGAATTCAAACGTTATGACTTTATTCCTTGGGAAAAGAATTACAGCATTTGCTTACAATACAAAGACACTTGCACTGCCTTTTAGTCAACATACTAATGCAGAAGACAGGCGAAAACAACTGGTCAAGTCTTTTCTTCTACTCAGGAATCTCGTTTTACCTTGCATCACGGCATGTTTTATTATCTCACATTACATGTTCAAAACATAATGCAGTAGTGAAAGACAAAAGACAGAATGGAACTAACTCACTCTCACAATTAAATCCTAGCTCTTTTGACAATCTAACACTTCATCTCCAGAACTCAAAGAGTTCAACAAAGTTCAGTTAAGAAGCCAGCAAAAGCAACTATGAAGAATGTTCCAATGAGGTCAGTCTAATGAGCTCACCAAAATTCACCTCTTGAAGTAACTTAAACTACCGCATGAGCAGAGGCATCTGCAAACATTGTCTCTGGCTTTCCATTTTTAACCAGCAGCACGTGCAGCTCTGCCAAGTTCCACTTTACTTCCCTTATCTGGAAGATACCACCTTGCAGGGTCAAAATGCTATTTTCTGACCCAAATGATGAGTAACTTGGATGTTCATGTCCTGCAGAACAGAGTGCACACACACCCCACCCCGTGCACAGATGCGACAGCACGTGCAGACTCAAATTAGGACTTTTATTCTACGTCGGGACATTTATTCTGGCGACACTAGCCCACTACTGCCACATCAGCCTAGGCACTGCTCTTTGCTGCCTGTGGGATAACTGGTTCCACAGCTAATCTAGTTGCTGCCAGCCTGAGGTTTTTTGCAGTGCTCGTCATTATAGTCTAAGCATGCATGCTATGCTACTGCACCAATATTCTGATAAAAAAAAGATGTTAATTTTCACTGGCATACTATTGTGACGGTCAAGAATCACTAAACCTTGGAAGCGGATGAATTACGGAAGTCTGTAATTCTACTTGTACAGTGGGAGCTGGGGGAGAAACTAAGGACTATTTTCCGAGTAAGCGAAGAAAACCATTACAAACATTACAAAATATTACCCTTTCATAACCACTTCAGGAGAAACACCAACGGACCCACAGTTTAGTTAAGTTATAATGTACAGTTAATTTAAACTTACCTTCAGTATTTTAAGGGCCTTAATTTTTCCAGTGTGTCTCACATGGGGACCCCTGCAGAGATCAATCAGTGGACCACATCTACACACCAAAAGAAAAGAAAAAGGTTTATTTCAAAACATTCCGACATTTTTAAATGCAGTCACTAATGACATAAAAGTTAATGCTCGGCACGTTCAAACCCACTAATAGGTATACAAATGCAACACACAGCAAAGTCAGGGCATCTTAAATGTAATTGTGCCTTCTACCTGAAACAACATTCACTCAGTAAATACTCTGAGGACATGATCCATTATCAAAAGCATCGTAAACACACTCAGCAATTCGCACAGTTCCACAGGTAAACTCTGTTAAAGTTGGTCAGGAAATTTCAAACTACATCTATCGAACAGGAAAAAAAAAAAAAAGTTTTGCCATTTTCCAACTAACTCGCTTTATCCTGGGCAACAGATCGATCAGGTTCCTCTGCCCAGGCTGAGCTGAACCAGCTTTACCCATTACCTAGTAATTCAATGTCATGGGTGATAATTTCTCTTAATCTGTTTATTGAAACCAGAGGGAATGAAGTGGATTTCCTATTTGTCCACAAGTATAATCTGTCCCAGCAGAGAAAGAAGATTTTACATTAGTAGCAATATGAATTGTAAACTTAAGTTCCAATCACACATGTATTCAGAAGTTATAAATGAAAAAAACATTCTCCTCTCAATTTAAATGAAATATACCTAACTACAGAAATATTTCCTAATACCTTTTAAATTAGTTTTCTTTACCTGTATATTGTGGTAGTTGCTGTGTTTACCTTCTCATTAAGGATACGACACTTGAACTTGTTATACTGCGTGGGGAAACATGAGAAGTCCGAAACATCATTAAAATGGCTAATAAAATCCTATTTTAAAATTACGTATCAATAGTGCAGGTGCATCACTAAAAGACAACTAAAAAAACCAAATCTCATGATCACATACAGGTACGCAAAAGTTCATCATCCTTTCAGAAGAGGTATAAAACAAGAGGGGGAAAAAGAGAAAAATATCTTAGTTTCCCTGAGGGTGCGCTAGGCCCAGTGATTACCACCTGACCAGCATGAAGCACTTCTGGAAGGCAGTTAAAACACAGCGTAGCGAGACTGTGAACGGTTCATGTATAAAAGAGAACTAGAGCACACAGCCTTTTTTGACTTGTCTCTATAAGTAAGCCACAACAGACGTACGCCTTCTGCATCCTAATTTCTTTGTCATTTCACCAAGCTCAAGGTGTTTTTGTGTAATAAGAAACTGGTTTTATTATTGCTTGAAAACATCCTGAACACTTGATACGGATACAGAGAGCGGGGAAAAAGGTGCTCTTCCTTTTCTTTGTTTTACTAGACAGGTACTATTCTGAAGAGCATCAGTCACATGCAGTATTTTATGAAAGTTACATTTTAAAATATCATTGTACCAGAATCACAGGTACTCTAAAAATTTACCTTAAACATGTCTAACAGGATCTCCTTTTTGACTTCCAGTCTTTCAAAAGCTTGCTTCTCTTTTATGATATTTTTACAACGATTCTCTAGTAGTGGGAATTCATTACTAGATACACCTCTAAATAAAAAGACACACACAAAAGAAATATAAATTAATTATTTTGACATTCCCATTTTTAAGTGACCACTTTCTAGTGATCTAATTAGAAAAAACATGCAACGGGGTGTTGTGCTTTGTCATGGTATTTTCCTAGTTTCTTACAGTCGGCTGTACTTTTAGATACTGAACTCAGAAATACAAACTGCATCACCCTGAATGTACTTTTAGATACTGAACTCAGAAATACAAACCGCATCGCCCTGAACAAACCCCCTGCAACTACTTCTAGACCAGTCTTTGACAGGTTTAAATGTCTGGAAGATCTGTAGCTCAAAGTATGTATGATTTAAGAAGAAAAAAAAAAAAAGGCTCAAGCTGCAAGAGGTACTTAATCAGCTGATGCAGCTTCAGTGTTCTCCCTGACTACAGGAAGATAAACAAGGAAAAACAAACCTGTAAAGCTGTGTGCAAGGATTAGAAAAGTAGTAAACACTTCTGTGAGTTACATGCATACGTGCCATTTCTACAAGCAACTATGGCACTTTGAATCCAAACTCCCATCATTCCTCGAAGAAATTGCCTCCTACATCTCTCGGGAACTTCAGCAAATTTGATCCAAACATTTTATTTTTTTTGCAGAGCATTCAACAGCTTCAAGTCTCACGGAGCACGCGTCTGAACATTGCTCTTGGATTTAAATACACACACACTCGACACATCTTCACACACAGAAGACTAACCTGTCAGTTTTAAACTACACTAGATACATGATTTTACTTTTAACATACAGAAACACCACCGAATAAAAATAATTCTGGCACTGAGCTTCAACACAGCCTATTAAAGTTCTTAGACACTGAAATTTTACCTATCTTCAATATACATGTCATAATAAAATCCGTTCTCAATTGGTGGTCCGTAGCATAAGCAGCCCCCAAAATAACCTTCCATGGCCTCTCCAAGAATATGAGCACTTGAATGCCAATAAACCTGTAAATGAAGTCAGGTGAGCAAGTCAGGAGGTCACGGGCATCGTGTAGCTAAACAAAACAGAACAAAGGGATATCTGCAAATGGGAAATACACTGAAACCAATGTTGTTTAAATTCTGAGAGAAGTATAACTATATTCTGTTCTCATTTCCAAGTGTGCTCAACGATTAAAGCAATGGCAGAGGCAGCAACAAAACTACACTGTATTTCAGTCCCCAAGATGACGGCATCTGTGCACGATGCTGTCACCTTAGCACTGACTGCCTCTTGTTCATTTATAACTCTGTTTCTGGTCGGTTAGAAGTCTGTGCAATACTACCGCACTTAAAGCAATGTACCCAATTAAGTTTCCAGTGTTCACTTACATTTATTGATGGGACTGTAAACTACATGACCTGCAATGTCAGAAGATGGGAGCCAACAACCCAGTCAAAACCTGTCTTACGTTCTAAGTCCCTATTAATTCAGATCATTTCTTAGCCACTGCTACAAAATAAAGCCTTTACAGGCTCCTGAAATGCCTCAAACAAGCTTATTCGCATGAGTAATTCTTTGGCAAAATTAACTCTAGTGCATAAAGATAAACATGGGCTTAAAACTGAACCCCATTAAAAAATAAACTTAGGTGTGTCACTCAGTATAGTGCCAGTTCCATTGACTAAGATATGCCTATTTCAGTTCTAATAAACAGTGCCAGTATAAGGAGGTGGAGATTTTATTTATGACTCAAAACTGATAGTGGACAATTTTTTGAAAACCATCATTGCTGCTTCACTGTCTGATCCTCAAACACACAGAATTAAACCACAGAACACACACCTTAGGTCAAGTTAGCAAACAAATTAAGACATTTGGTAGAGCCTCATTTGAGAAATAACCGGTTTATGTAGAAGAGAAGGGGGAAAAAGACCAAGATTTTATTAACCTAAGGACTACAGAAACTCATCAGGGTAGATTTACATTAGATATTAGAAAAAAAGTTCTTTTCTGTGAGAGCGGTGAGGCTCTGGCACAGGTTGCCCAGAGAAGCTGGGGATGCCCCATCCCTGGAAGTGTTCAAGGTCGGGCTGGACGGGGCTTTGAGCCACCTGGGCTGGTGGGAGATGCCCCTGCCCATGCAGAAACCTGCAGGGGAGCTGGAACAACATGGTCTTTAAGGTCCCTTCCAACCCAAACCATTCTGTGACTCTATGACAAATACATTACTTGAATAGTTTGAGGGATTATTTTTCTTCCAAATCAAGATTTTAAAAGCATAATGCCGCCACCAATTTCAGATCCTTTAATCAAGAGGAAACCAGCAAGTGTCTACTTACAGCTTTTGCTTCCTCGTTGTCAAATGTCAGCAGCTCCAGAGTACAATCTCCCTCCAGCGGACGATCCAGGTCCCACAGTTCACCATTCACTTTGGCTATGACTGCGTTTGAAGCCAACCCTTGGCTAGAAAACACAAATGATAAGAACCCAAAATATTTAGGGTCAGATTTGCAAAAGCACCTACATTTTTAAGCCCCGTAAGACCTCACACATATATTGTAGCACCTAAAAAACTTTAATTTTTGTTTCTGGGGTCTTCTTAAGACACTTTTCTACTTTTAGGATGTAGAGAGCTTCCACTCTTACCTGGCAACTCACAAAATTTCAGATGTTTCTGTTAGTTCCTAGAAGTCTCACTGACTGTTGAATTTGTTAACTGGAAGCAAGCATTACGGTCTCAGCACAGAACCTCAAGCATCACTCCTAACAGTAACTTCCCCCAGTTGCTGCTTCTGCATTCAGCTGAATCACAGAATCTTTCAGGTTGGAAACGCTCCCTGGAACCATCGAGTCCAACCACTAACCCAACTCTGCAAAGCTCACCCCTAAACCATTTCCCCCAACCCCACATCTCAACGGCCTTTAAACCCCTCCAGGGCTGGGGACTCAACCCCCTCCCTGGGCAGCCGGTGCCAAGCTCTGACCACTCTTTCTCTGGAAATTTTTCCTCATGCCCAGTCTAACCCTGCCCTGGTGCAGTTTGAAGCCGTTCCCTCTTGTTCTATTGCTCATTCCCCGTGAGAAGAGCCCAGCCCCAACCTCTCCCCAACGTCCTATCAGGTAGCTGTAGAAAGTGATGAGGTCTCCCTTCAGCCTCCTCTTCCAAATAAACCGACTTCAGAGTCACCACCCACTGAGCGTGACGTATATTTTATGCAACAAGAGACGAACGACAGTAACAGATTTAGCACTGCAGAAGTACACCACCTTGTATCTGCAGGTTACCTGACTCCTGCAGCCAACTGATACGGTGTTGTTTTCCAAGATTCCCCTTCAGTCGTCTTCCCATCTGTCAGAGTAATTTTGATCGGCTTGCTCTCATTGGCGGCTCTGTAAGCTAGCAAAGCATCGTGTTCTTTTTTCAGTGCCTCATAAAGCTTCAGTCTGTCTTCTATGAAGTTTGGCTCACTCTCTAGCTGTAACCAATAAATTAGATCACACATGTTTGTGAAACAGAATAAAGGGATTCGCAGCATTTGTGCACCCCCAGAGGTTCCAGGTGAGACCAAGTTTCACTGTGCTAAATTTAGACTAATATGCAGTAAAGCACTTGGAAATAATTGTACACAGGATAGTGCCATCCAACTTGCTGGCTATTTTATTGCGGCTTTCTAATCTTTCAGTGCACTTTCACCAGCCCAGAACCTGGTTTTGGCTGACATCCGAGAGAAGTCTGGATCACTTCGGCAAGCCCTGACTTCTGCCAGGCCATCCAAAGCATTAGATTCAAGTAAGATGGTTCGTTGGAAGTTTCCTTTGGTTTAGTGTAAGGGGAATTATTAGGATCTACAGAATGACAGCTAGTGCTGTCAACACCCTCTTTCAGCCACCACACACTATTTCACGGTTCATGAACCATCGGTCTCTTTAGGAAACTCTCTTTAGTATCCTGGCTCTCTTTTCCCAGCAGCCCAAATCATTTTGTTACAGAAAAAGGAGAGATCTAAGAAAGCAATCCTGCTAGTTACATGCAAGATGAAGCTCTCAGACAATGATTTTTCTCTCTGAGTATGACATAGCAAGCCTTCTTTCCAAAATCTGTGATTTCAAAACCCAGCATTTGAGATTTCAGCACCTTTTCTAGACCTAGTCAAGTAATATTCCTTTTTCCGTTACTATGCGGTATATAATAACGCCTTACATCGTTCTGATGTCGGCTGACGGCTTCATTTTCTTTTTTCTTCTCCTCTTTATTTTGATTCACTGAAACGTTGCAACTCGCACTGGAGACTTTCTGAAAACAGTGACAGTATGAAGCACACCCCTCCGCCTTTAGGACTTTTCCCAGCAACCACTGACACAGAACCAACCCGAGTGGCGCGATGTCGGGCTAAAAAGGCAAAATACCATGGAACGAGGTGCGTTCTTAGCGCAGAGGG
>NW_009694993.1:0-48128 GCF_000703405.1 Apaloderma vittatum | reverse complement strand
GGTGTGGAGTCTCCTGCTCTGGAGACTTTTCCAACCCGCCTGGACTCATTCTTGTGCGAACTACTGTAGGTGATCCTGCTCTAGCAGGGGGGACTGGACTAGATGATCTTTTGAGGTCCCTTCCAACCCTGAACATTCTGTGATTCTGTGAAGACTGTGACCCCAGACTTCTAGTGTTGGTCTATTAGGGGTGCTTCACGGATTGCTTTTAGCTACTCAGGGCTTTTATTTCACTTGCCATCATTTCTACATAGCTATTGTGTTAGTAGAATAAATTAGCCTCTCAAGGCAGGATTTAAATGTCCACATGCAGACATCTATAGGCTAGAAGCCTACATGAAAAATACTTATTCCAGCTATCGACAATGTAAAATACTTAATCCAGCTGTCAGTAAAGGTCTGCCTGGCGTGCAGTTAATCCTGTTTGCAGTTGTCTGTCAGAAATGTCAGCTGAACTGTGCCCTGAAAGTGCCTGTTTCTTATTGCTTGTGCATTGATGTACACACTTGAAAAATGTAAATGCTTAAAGTGAGATGGGATGAATCCCAGACCTACACGTTTCAGTTTAGTCTCCTCTGACCCCCTGTATCTCTGTCAGGAGCTCACGCAGCCGTATGTTTTTGCAGGCTACTGCACTGGCTGGGGAGACCCGCACTACATGACTTTCGATGGACTGTACTACAGCTATCAAGGGAATTGCACATACGTCCTAGTGGAAGAGATTAATAAGAAAGTTGACAACTTCGGTGTCTACATTGATAACTACCACTGTGATGCACTGGATGCTGTGTCCTGTCCTCGAACCATCATCGTGAGGCACGAGACTCAGGAAGTGCGCATTGCCACCGTCAAACCGAATACTATGCAAGTAGAGGTACCGGAGAATTTTACCTTCGTTTTTGTGATTAAGATAGTAATAGAGCATCAATCTCAAAATCTTATTCACAGTGGTAGGGCGAAAAAAAACTAAAAGGAATCTGTGTTTTAGATTTAATACCAGTTTGGTTTATGAAACAGAACGGTTTTGAAGGACTGAACATGGGAGAAAAATTCTACAACTTCTTCCCTTTTTTATCTCAAATATTTGCAATACCTTTTCTCTCTTAAATACACAAACTTGGGGACTCAAAATTGGCTAAGCAGTGTTTGATTTTAAGTTTTTGTGGAGTTAGTTTCATTTACCTTTGTAAATAAGTGTGTAGGAATATTACAGATCGCTGCATATTGTTGAAAATTTACAACTTCTAGACCTCCTTTCTTTTCTTTTCCCCAAAGCAAGGAAATCTACTGTTGCTGAGTAAAAGTAGTAGTGTTAGTTCCATAGGTATATCCAAATAAATATCAAGATTTGGGCTTATTTCTTCCATTTATTTTTCCTACAAGTGTATTCTCTTTACGCCAAGGGAGTTAAAACCGTGTGCACTAGGAATTTGGGAGAATTTTATATTGCACTTTCATAGGGTGTCCTTAATGCCATAGCCACTCTAATAAATCTGTTAGTGTAAGAATTTAACTGATGTAAACTCTGAATTTGAGCCTAGTTTTTCAGTGGCTGATTCTTTGTCTCGGAAAAGAAAAGTTTGACTTTCTAGTAACATAAAAGGAAACATAGTCTATCTCCAAGGCAAAGTAATGATCAATCGTTTTCTAAAGACAAACTAAACATATGCCTCTTTTATTTCTTTTTTTTCTTACTTATTAGGTGACAGTGAACAGACAGACAGTGGCTTTGCCTTACAAAAAATTTGGCGTGAGCATCTATGAGTCAGGCATAAATCATGTGGTGGAAATTCCCGAACTGAAAATGAATGTGACCTACAATGGCTTGTCCTTTTCTATCAGGATGCCCTACAGCCTGTTTGGCAACAACACTCAAGGACAGTGTGGTAAGGCTTACATTTGTCACTTTTGTACTCTCAGAAAACCACAAGCAAGTGAATGGCAACCCTGCCACGGAGGAGTTGGATAACAAATCCGTGAGTGAATTCTTTCTCCCCGATTTCAGGCACTTGCAATAACAACACGTCAGATGACTGCAGGTTGCCGGATGGAACGATTGCAGAGAACTGCGAAACCATGGCAGATCACTGGCAAGTTGTCGATCCCTCCAAACCACAGTGCTCACCGGGTCTGATTCCTTCAAGGTCACCAAGTACAACCCCAGTGCAGCCTTGCAAGGAATCTGCCATCTGCGAGCTTCTTATGGGAAGGTGGGTGTTCCTCCAGGGTTTATAAGCCTTTGAGCTTCAACTTAAATGGCAATTTTAGGATTAATTTCTCAATAAGTATTTCTAAGTACCGCTCAATTTCTTGTAGCTTTGTGGGTTTCTTCCATTCCTTTTACAGTTCCTACATACCAGCCTTTGCTCCCAATGTTCTTGCTGCTGCCTTTAACTTTCTTGATGTGCTTGCCTCCTTCCATGCTCTGTGTCCTATGCTCTTGCATTTTCCCACACTCACTTAGGAGAAAACAGAGTCCAACTAAAACCAGAGATCTCTAATTTTTTAGACTGTCATGCCAGAATTTAGGAAAAAAAACAATTTAAAAAATCAAACAAAATCTCAATAGAAAAGTAGTTCACGGTTACATTCAGTAATATTCATGTAACTCCTGGATAGAAAATAGCAGTGTCAGAATGTTTTATAAGTAAAGGGAAAATACTTTAAGATATGTTGAAAGGTTCCAATCTAGGTAAGTGTTCTGAGTAAAAACCTCTTGGTAGTAGTCCTTGTTCACGTCTCCTTCAGTACCACTGTCGCCACATGTTGAACACATTGAAGAACTCCTGCATTATTCGGTAACTAATAATGATAAACCTCTCTGTTTCTAGTGTGTTCCAGCCCTGCCATAAATTTGTGCGACCTGAGAAGTACCACGCAGCCTGCCTGTTTGACAGCTGTGTGCTTCCCAACTTAGACCTGGAATGCTCAAGCTTACAGATCTACGCTGCCGTCTGTGCTGACCAAGGAGTCTGCATTGACTGGAGAGGTCACACCAACGGCGTCTGCTGTACGTATCGGGCCATTTATCGTGCGCTGTTAGGGAAGCTTACACAATATAATTTCAGTAATAATGTCCTGATAGTAAATCATACAGCTTTCTGAGCAATGAAGACACCATTAAACGACACCAGCTAAGGTTAAGGAATTTTACAGGTAACATTTTTAACAATGGAAATGATAACTGAGCCTGCAAAAATACACCTCTGTTGGCTGTGCCAGAGACACTTGTCTCAGTAGATACTGTTTTGTACACAGTCAGTTTTGTTTATTTGCAGGCATCAGCAGGTCGCTCTGCATTTAGTGACACATGCATTCATTTGTCGCTGGATTAAGAACAGTACAGAGGGTAGTTCTTTTGAGAACTTGTGCAATAGAGACTGAAATATGAAAAAAACCACATGAGATGTAGACTCTTGACTTTATTTCATTAATGTAAGATATGCTGCTGTATCTCTGCGGCTATCTTGCATAAAATAATTCCATTCAGAGACATGAGTCAGATATCTGGTTTGTTGTGTTTTTTTTTCCTCAAGATTGTCAAAGATACATAGGAAAATGAGTGGTCAGTGTTTAATTTCTTGACATAAGGTCGCGGGGCTTCTGTATGATACTGTTACTGAGTTCTTTCTCCTTTTCTTTCTCCCATTCCAGCTTACAAATGCCCCGCAGAGAAAGAATACAGAGCATGCGGTCCTATTAGAGAGATTACCTGCAAATCAAGGTAAATAATTCCTTCACTGTTAGTTAGAGCTCATACAGCTGTTCAGTCAAATCTAATGCATAAGTGGATGAGAGAAATCAAAATCTTGTCTTAAACTGGCTGTCACGTTTGGTACCACAGTTCTCTTGATCCTAAACCTGGGTGCCTGTAGTATTGATGTTGTTTGGCCGTACCAAACATGAACACTGACAATCCCAAAATCATGAACGTACAGATCCCCTGCCACTGTATGTGCTGTGAAAGGTTATTTGGCATAATCCTCCTCTGCGTGCCTACAGTGGTAATGGTGATCCTTGGACCGTTTTGTCTTGTACAGTCAAGAAAATGAAACTTCAACTAAACAAGTGGAAGGCTGTTTCTGTCCGAATGGAACAATGCTGTATGACTCTGGTGTGGATGTCTGTGTGAAAACCTGTGGTGAGTTTTACTCCTTCACTTGGAGCTGTATTTTTTCTCACTCTTCGCTGTTTCCCCATTGCATATGCAACTTAGGCCAGACCGTATGCAGTACTTGTACGACATAAAGTAGAGATGTTTACTGTTACATGTATGGTAATGGGAATTTATTTTGATATTTTCACAGGATGTGTTGGAGTGGATAAGATACCAAGAGAGGTACGCTGACATATGCGTTGCTAATTCAAGTAGACCTGGGGGTGGGGAGAGGAAAGTGGTCTCCACTGGTGCAGTCTTGTTTTGTGGTCTCCCAAGTTTTCATTCCTGTTTTTACTTCTGTTCTTTTAAATCACTCGTTTTATTTTCTTTAATTACAGTTTGGGGAAAGGTTTACAGTGGACTGTCAGGACTGTATTTGCCTGGAAGGTGGCAATGGCATTGTGTGTGAGCCTCATAGATGTGCCAAACAAAGTAAGATCAGTTGTGATGGAGAAGGCTTCCATGAGGTCAACGAATACAATTCTGAAGACCCCTGCTGCCCCATTATCACCTGCAGTGAGTTTATTCTTTTGTTTTAAATCTTTCTATACCTTTTAGGAATAGAAAGGAAAGGAGAACTGTACTAGTTCAGAACCAGAGACCTGCAGCCTTGAGTCACTAAATAGTATCTTTCCTCACACTTTTTAAAATCAGCTTGCCTAGTGTTAGGGAAATTACATTTTAAAAGTGCAGTGACTCAGCAGAACTGAATCTCTAGTTCTTGAGTCCAGGACCACATTTTATTCAAGTAAAATGCAGAGAGATTATGGAATTCTGCGTGGGTTGCAGAGAGTAGCAATTATTTGCTACTTCTCTGCTCAGAATTGTAATACTTTTTTTAACACTTGGTAATTACATAATAGCAGAAGTTTCATGAACTAGTGCAGTCCCCAAATCCTGTGCCTGGATTCACTAGGAAAAATGTGTTCTTTCTGCAATTTGTTTCTTTGGAGGGGATCTGGACTGTTTCCTTGCAATGGAAAGTCTATCCTAAATGCTTTGATAGATGCTTATCTCTAGTGGCAGTGATTTAGTGTACTTTCTGACTTATTCGTTCTTTTTTCTTTTTTTTTTTTTCAAGAATGCAATACAAGCTTATGCACAGCCAAAGCCCCCAAGTGCCCACTGGGATTCGAAGTTTATTCTCATATTCCCAGTGATCAGTGCTGTCCTGTGTATGAGTGTGGTAAGTTCCTTGAAAATATATTACAGTGATTAGCATAATATGTTATGTTATTTAGCATCACACTTAGACTGTATGCAGAAAGGTACTGAAAGAGGTAATAAACATAGTCAGATTCTACAACGCGGTTACTATTAACTACTGCTATGGTTATGATGAAGAACTAAGAAATCAAATATAGCTCAGGTGCCTCACATTCAATGTTCCTGGTTGTCAGGACCTGTAAGAACAGCTACAGAATTAACTGGGACTGTGGCCTCAGCTTAATGTAGCAAAATATCCTTGTAAGAATCCCCAGTAGATAATAGCTTTGCAAAGTCTGCTTTGTTCTTGGTGCTTGAAACAAGCAACTGCTTGTACCTGTTAAAGTGAACGTTCTTGGCTGTGAACTGGACTGCAGATATTGGGCCAAATCTGCTTCGCTTTTTGCATGTGCTGCTTTTGTTCTTATACATTATACATGTTGTATCTGCTCCCAGAATTGGGGAATAACCAATGTATTTGACCATACATTTTGTGATTCGGTGTGGAAGAAATGAGTTTGACTAGGGTGGGGGTGAAGACTTTTTTTCTCCCATGTAACAACTAAACTTCTTGCTTGTTAACAGTTTCCAAGAAGGTTTGTGTTCATCAGAACGCTGAGTTCTTGGTAAGTTCCTATTTCAAGTCTTTTGAAAATGCTTAAAAGACCAGTTGATATACTCTTATCAGAAGTGCTATGAAGAGGTTTATTTAGTACAATGAATATTTTAGAAATTTTTAGCTTCTTGTGAGCAGTTCTGCAACTTCACAAAGCCTAAGTCTTTTCTGAAACAGTTGCTCTGTATGAAAGACTTGGGTTTATGTCATTACCAGAGAGAGATTTGGGTTTAGAGTTAAGTGTGCAGGCATTTTCAAAAACCTGTCCAAATTTACTATCAGCATGTTATGACAGTTTTAGGACTGCTTTCAAAAGTGAAAAGATTTGTACATAATTATATTCTAAACAGATTCAGATTTCTAATAAACTCTGTTTGGTCTAGTAATTGTTTTATTGCAGATATTTGTATGACACCTGTCCTTTAATATTTGAGTTTATCATTGCTGCATAGGACTTCAATAAAGACACACATTAAATTCAGTAATAAAAAATAATTAAATATCAGTAATATTCAATTAAATGTTGCCTTTATAAATGACTTGTTTCAATAGTGATTGGATAACTATTTAGTTAACTATTTAGTTATCCAATAGTCTCTGTGATTGTTTCTTTTTCCATTGCTCGGTGTACAGATTTTTTGGAAATAAAGAAATGTTTGTCACGGATGTATCTTATAAACATATGAACCTTTTTTTTCTTCTTACAATTTATAGCCTAATTCCTCAGTCTTTGTCGATAAATGTCAGAATTGTGTCTGCACTAACGAAGTTAACGCCACCACTCAGCTGAACGTCATCTCGTGTGAACATGTTCCATGCGACACACATTGTGAACCAGTAAGTGATAAAAAAAAAACAACAGAAAAAAAAACCCATAACCAAAATACTCATACACGTGAAAACCAGTTTGACCGCTGAGTGATGTAAGCAAAGGGAGCCAAAATCTAGAGTCCAGGTCCTTCAGCAACCTGTTGTGTGAAGTTCGACTGTGTAACTTAAAGTCTTCTTTCCCTGAGAGGATTAGCCGGGAAATTTCTGTAGAGCAAGGTCCTGCCCTTCAGGCCGTTGCCAGCACAGATGTGGGCTGGGTGATGAGAGGCTGGAGAGCAGCCCTGCGAGAAGGGCTTGGGTGTGCTGGGGGATGAAAAGCTGGACACGATCCAGCAATGTGCACTGACACCCCAGCAAGCCAACGGCCCCCTGGGCTGCGTGCAGAGCAGCGTGGCCAGCAGGGCGAGGGAGGGGATCCTGCCCCTCTGCTCCGCTCTGCTGAGACCCCCCTGTGGTTCTGGGTCCAGCTCTGGGCTCCTCAGCACAGGAAGGACATGGAGCTGTTGGAGCGGTTCCAGGGGAGGCCGCACAGGTGCTCATGGGACTGGAGCAGCTCCCTGTGAGAACAGGCTGAGAGAGTTGAGATTGTTCAGCCTGGAGAAGGCTCCCAAAGGGGAGACCTTGTCACAGCACCCCAGTGCTTAAAGGGGGCTACAGAAAAGGTAGGGAGGGGCTCTTTGCCAGGGAATGTAGTGATAGGACAAGAGGTAATGGTTTCAAACTGAAAAAAGTGGATTTAGATTAGGTATTAGGAAGAAATTTTTCACTATGAGGCTGGTGAGACCCTGGCACAGGTTGCACGAGGAGGGTGTAGATGTGTCCTCCCTGGAAATGTCCAAGGCCAGGTTGGATGGGGCTTTAGTGGGCGGTGTCCCTGCCCATGGCAGAAGAGTTAGAACTAGATAATCTTTGAGGTCCCTTCCAACCCAAACCATTCTATGGTTCTATTATTAAGGGACTGATGTTTAATTATTAGGCTTATTTATTATAGTGCTTTAATGTATTCCAGCTGTAGCCTGCTTTTATTAGTTGTCTTCCGTTGGACTGAAACACAGAAAGGCACAAATCTGTAGCGCACTTCAAAGCATAATCAATTAATGCATTATTAGTATGTTTTCATTTATTTTTCACAAATGCATCTCTCATTATTTCGAATCATTTCAATATCTAGGGCTATGAACGTCGACCAGTGAAAGGCGAATGTTGTGGCAAATGCGTGCAGACTAAGTGTGTTTTACATACTGCAAGCAATGCCAGCCTCGTCTTGAGTGTAAGTATGCTCGACGCCTTATGTCTCTACCAAACTTGTAAAGTTCCCCCTTTTAGAGAAAAACCATCTCCTTGTCAGAGAAAAACTTAGCGTAAATTTGCACCTGAAGGGTCAGAGGCTCACCTGAAGCAAAACTTACCTACAGTTTTTTGGCCAGATGGAAGGATTCATGAAATCAAGTTTTCTGGAGGGCTTTTTCCTGGAATGACAAATCCGTTCCAGTTGGAATGTTTTTTCTTGCAGTGTGTGGAAGTTTGGGGTATGGTTTTGTATTATTTGATTGTTGTGAACTGAAAAACAGTAGTAAAGCCTACGTGTGAAATAATTTTATTGCCCCTGGAGAGTTAACATTTAGGATTGTTTACCATATAACAGTTCAGCTTTCCCTGGGCAAAATCCATTGATATGAAGGATTTTGTTAATAAATAATGCATTCTGTGTAATTTAGAGGGAATTTTCTTTTCCAAGGAAAATCCCATGTAAAACCAAAGATCCTCTCCACGTGTGGCATACTGCAATACATGTAATAATCTGTATTCAAAACGGCTGTTAACCTAAAAATAATTGACTGGAAAACAAGAGGAAAGTCATTTTCGGGGGACAGGAAAATTTCTGTCTGAGCTCCCTTCAGCTTTACTTATTACATTTTCTTATGTACTTATTTACTTTACTTACAATTTACTTATTATGTATTTCACTTGCAGCCTGGAGAGTTTAAAAACGATCCTTACGATAACTGCACCATTTATAGCTGTGTAAATATCCGCAACCAGTTTATCTCTTCCACATCTGAGATTACCTGCCCAGCATTCAATGAGGACAGCTGCAAACCTGTAAGTAAATATGGAAAACTTACCCTCTACTCAGTGCATTGATTACTTCAGTTTAGTTCAGCCACCTCTCCCTGGTTATTGGTCTAAAAACTTCTTTAGTACAAGGAGAGAAAATAATATTATTTTTCTTGTTTGTTTGTTTTTTTAGGGAACTATTGCATTATTACCTAATGGTTGTTGCAGAACCTGTAAGTATGCCAGTGTACTTTAATCAACACTCAAGAAAACGTATTTTCTTCTTAAATCAACCTATTTTCCAGCCATAGAGGCTGATATGTTTGTATTTAAATAGATGCTCCTATATTCACATTTGTTATTCTAGACATTCACTGTCTGATATCTCTGGGAAAGTTTAATCTGAAGCAAAAAGTCTACTTAAGATAGTTTTGAGGGCGTACTAGTGAAGCTCCAAGAGTGCTGGACTGCAAGGAACTTCTGGAGCTATGTCACTGAAATATATGTTCCCTATAGGTGCACCGCTGGATAGTCCCACACCGTGCTCCCTCCGTCAGAGAAAAGACTTTATCGTCTATAAGGGCTGCCGTTCCGTGGACAGAGTTGTCATGACTGAATGTGAAGGAACATGTGGAACCTTCGCGCTGTAAGTAAACCTGTCGGACAATGAGATTTGAGTATTTCAGTTCCGCTGGCACTGATCTTTTTAGGCGTGGTGTCAGTAGAGTGGTTCCACTGTTTTTGAAATTAGAGAATCTACAAGGAAGCGGCTGTAAGAAAGTGGCCAGTGGGACACCTGATACTGAGCTATTAAAACTCAGGAGAAAAATAGTTCTGACACCCCGAAGAAACTGTAATTTGCTGCCTATCACTGCGTACGCCACAGGGTGCTTCGCAGGGGATAAAACTGATCTTTAGTCTCTGATTGAACCCAAAGTATCCAGGGAGTCTGTCAGTGTTTTGAAATATCACCGTAGAATCTTGCTGCAGTTGCCTCTGCATACAGATACAAGCAAAAGATGACTCTTGACAGATTATAGCCTGGTAGTAACAAATTCTGCCAATCAGGAATGGTGCTTGGGAAGCTGATCTACACAAGGCTGCAGACGATTCTTTGCTGTGAGACAGGAATAGAATGAGCTGCTGCTTCCCCTTCCTGTAACATTGCCTGGTCTGGGAAATGTGCTTTGGTTCACGTGACACAATTGTAGCCCTCGCAGCCAATGGATTGATGTGATGCTGTTGCGGATAGCATTGACGCCACCTGTCTGTGCAGTTTCCTTATTCGGGTCAGGGCTTTGTCGGCCCTTGATTGTTGATCTGGTGTATTTAACATCCATCAGCGTGGTGAGAGGAATCTAAGGATGCTGATCTCCTAAAACTTACTGGGCTTTTTTACTAGGACTTCGATACTAATTTTTTTACCAGAAACAAGATCTCAGCAAATGCAATGAACTTTAAAAGCCTGTTGTTATGACAACTGCTCTGTCAGATGAGCTTAGCACAAAATGTTAGCCTCAGCTGTGGCTCTTCTACCTATTATTCCAAACTTCTCACCGGAGTTCTGTACCCACTTTCATCCTCTCCCCTCTACACCGGCTTCTGGCACAGAGTAATGTTCCCGTTTTCCCTGTTAACAGATACTCTGCTGAGGCCAATTCTATGGACCACAGCTGTACCTGCTGCAGAGAATCGAGGACTGCTGTGAGGGAAGTGGAGCTAAAATGCCCCAGCGGGGACTCCATTTCGCATAAGTACATATACGTGGAAAGCTGCAGCTGCCAAGACACTGAATGCAGGCTCCCAGGATCCAGCGAGTCGCAAAGCACAGAAGAAAATGAGAGTGAGAGCACTCGGAACCGTATCAAGAGGGCCATCAGCTTAACATCGAAATGAAGGGGATAAAAACGAGCAGCGTTCACCTAAAAAGGACTGTGCACTGTTCTTGTCTTCCTTGACTGCTTTTGAACTTCACTTTTCCTAGTTTCTGTATTGTATTTGTTCTCTATTTATTTGTACACACCGTTGGAACGCGAATTCATGTTCTTCCAAGTGCACAGCCTTTTGGGGCCTTTTATAATCAGCTTATTCTCTTTGAATGATTAAAAGCACATTTCAAAACCCATGGGTTTTGTGCTTATTCATGTGCTGTCTTGATGAGCCTGAGTTTTAAAAGAGAAGAAAAGCTCTTTTTCAAGTTACAGGAAGTCAACAGACATATTCCCTAAATTTTGGAGATATCAATTTCTGGCTCCTTAAAAAGCGAAATATCAGAAGGTACTCTCTGGAGGACCTAACGTGTGAGGAGGGGCAGAAGCTGATGCTGCCTGCCAGAACAAAGCCAAAGATGAGCAATGCATCGTGAAGTGATTTGGATGACTCAGAGAAACTTTTAGTTTGGCATCAGATCTCATTTTAGCCGGGCTGTGTATGTTAGGAATGTGCCAGTTCATCACAATTATGTATTTTCACGACAGAAGTAGTCCCTCAGCTATGAGACTATGAAGTTCATTGGCAGTGCTTGAAGGATGTAGAGTTAATACTGTAGGAAGAGGACTCCGAAATCTGGCTGCAAAACAGATGCCTGTCTCTGAGATAGTAATGCCAAGCATCAGCGTTCATTTGCCTCACAACAAAGGACATACCTGAAGGAGGTTAGCTGGATTGCATTCGGAAGTGCCTTGTTTGCCTGATGTTACTGTAAGGGTTGCTGGCACTGGTAGGAATGCACAGAAAAGGAAACTCAGAAGTTTTGCATCTTTAGGATACTGTGATTAGAGAGCTGATTGCTGTGGAGGAGGCGAGGTGGCTGATCTAAGAAGAAGGGGGTTTCATCGGGTCACAAAGCAAGCTCCAGAACTAATGAAACCTTGTTTCTGCTGTACTAGGGGTTTCTAAGGGTTTCTGACTCTGGGTTCATCATGAGAGGCATTCACTCTCCTCCGTGGATTTTGTGGTCTAACAATTTCTATGCTGATGCTACAGCCATATTTTTCCTTGGGTCTTTTGCAACAAAACCCACTTTTCTCAAAACCTGTTGTTGCTTAGCTCTCTTTGAGACCTTCATTTTTGCAGTTAAGTTTGACTGAAGTCAGTAAGCAGCTTCTGGAGACAAACAGATATGAGGGGTGATCAAATCTGACTTGTTTCCCATGAAAGAGACCTAAAATATTCCAAGCCAGTAATGCTGTTTTGCCGCCTTCTCTGTTTACGCTGAAGACTAAAGTCTCCCTTGCTTCATTTTTTCCGTTTGTTCTGTAGCTTGCAGGGACTCTTTCTGTCCCTTCTAGTGATGGGCAAACTACTTGTGGCTAAGGAAATTAACAGATCCTGCCTAAGTCAGTAAGGCTGCAGAGTTTGGCTTCACCACTGCGGGGCAGTCTATAGCTAAGAATGGAAAAATCACTTCGGACAAAAAAGTAAGCTGCTGCCTCCAAAAGGGAGTTGTACTTCACATAGGGGGTTATACCTCTGTGAAGAAGGAATACTGCTGTTTTCCCACAGGCACTTGTATACTCTTAGTAAGCACTGAGAAAAGAAAGCAATATTCTCACAGGAGTTTGCGTGTGTTCCTTACAGTGCTCTGGCTTGTACCAGCCTCTTCAGTTTTTGTGCTGGATTGGTACTGCTCATAACCAGGCTCCCAAGCGAGTGATCTCAGAGAATTCTTACTTACAAGTGCTTGGCAGTTCTAGGTCAAACTGTACGTGTCAAACCTCCACCCCTTTCTGTGCTCTTAGTCACCCTAGGACTTTGCAGTTCAGTTCACACCTGTATTTCCATTGGAACTGGATGACAAAATTGAGCAGATTAAACTTTTTTCCAGCAGACATATCCACAAATAGTCTTTTGAAGAGAAAGGGACTAAGGAAACTTTAACCACGTACCCCTACAGAGAGAGTCATAGTGGCAGTGAGCAGCACTCTTGCTCCTTCCCACAACCCCCTGGGAAGTAAGCAGTGACATCTCCTACCTGAACCTATGGAGCATTTTTTTTCCTTAGTAAGAGCTGTTGGGTCTGCAGGTCACAAGCAGACATTCACTTGGAAAACCCAGGGGACAAACTGAAGAAAATTCTCACAAGGTGATGTTAGCCTTTCAGGGGCTCGGAGATGGTGGAACCTTCTGATCCCACTGTCTTCCAGGTAGGACCTACTGCAAGGGGCAATAGCAGCTTCACAAAAAGTACTAGTGCTGGAAGAGAATGAGCTAGACCCCCTTTGCCCTTCAAGAATGACTCCATTCTCTAGGAATTTCCTTGTCTTCTGGAGTCTAGCAAGAAGGAAGCAATGGCAAGAGTCCCAGCAGAGCTCAGCTGGGTGCCAGAGTGGCTAATGCACTGTCACATCTCCATGCTCGAGTCTTGTGTTCATCTCCTCTTAGACTGTCTGTCTAGTCTGCCACTTTCACCAGTGGCAAAGGGTTTCTTTTGTGATTTATTTCTTTTTCTTCATCCCAAGTTACTTGCCAGTTTTAGTTTTGCCTTGAAAAAGGAGGAGGCCTTCTCTGGAGCAGACCTGAGTGGGTTGGCTGCAGCTCAAGGAGGGTGCTGTTGCCACGTGAAAGATCACTGGGGCTGAGGGTCTCCAGTGCAGGTCTCGACACACTTAGCCACTCTAATAAGCAAAAAGAAAAAGCTCATTGTCCTATTGCGTTGTGGGCCATTTGAGGGGGAGACAAACAAGTATTCCCTTAGATTCCCTAAACCTTCTTTATGATGGATTGTACGATTCCCTGGAAGCAAAGCCACTGTGGCGTGCACCTGAGCTGCAGGACTACCTGGGTTTCATTCCTAACTGTCGTCTCCAAAGTAGTTTGAAGCTCAGACTATTTTTTTTTTTCTAATTATCTGGGGATGCACTGAAAACTCAGCGTTGTTTATCTGGCTCTGCAGCAATAGATTGAGAACTTTCATCTGGATTTAAAAAGGAGTTCTCAGAAGATTTGCTGATAAAGTGAGCACAGTTGTTTTATGGACCGTTACTGAGCAAGTGTTTTGAGAACACTAGGAGCAGGTAGGAAAATGCTTGTTAGCAGTTTGGGAAAATGACTGCTGCTGTCTGAGGTGAGGCAGATGCGATTTAGAAGCGGGGAAAAAAAGCCACACGCAAACCAAGAAGAACCCTCCCGAAAATAATACAAGGTAGGGATCTCTGATCTTTTAACTCTCTTGTTTAGCAGTGTAACTGTATTATAACATTATCGGTTTGTGCTGTAGGAGAGGAAGGGTGAGATAAAATTTTTAGCGTGTTAACTGTTCGACTGTACTTTGCTAAACCACACTTCAGTGAACTAAGCACACGCAGCTCTGCACATAAGCCCCAATGAAAGGACTTCAGCAAAGGCAAAGCCTTAAGTAAATAAGCAGGTAGTTACTGTGCTTGTTAGACACTGTTTGAACTTCTGTAGCAGAGCAAACTCAGATGCTGGGAAAAGAGGCAGAAATAGACTTACAAATGTAGGAAAGAAAATGCTTGTGAATTTTAGGTCCCACAAAAACTGAAATATGTTTAAGTAACCATAACATTGATATACAATTTCTGAAATTTCATCTCCTAGCAGAAGCTTTGAGGGGTAGAGTCATTTAAGGCAGAACAGGCTCTTCAAGTTAAGCAGCACTCTTCCTAGACCAAATTTCCTAAATTAACTCAGTTTTTTCAGGCTACCACAAACAACTGTGCTCCTAACTGGCAACCTCCCTAATTAACATCCAGCCAGGCTAGATAAACCATATTCACATTATTAAAGTAGAAAATCTTGTAATGTCTTTTTCAACACGACCTTTTTAAAATCTAGTATGTTCAGACTTCCTTTAATATTCCAGTTTTCCAGCATTCATATGTAAATGCTTGAATTCCTTTCACTACCTCATCTCTAGAACACTGAAAAACACCACTGCAATTTACTCCTTATTCCAAGACTTTGAGAAAACTCACTGAACGCAGTAGAACTCATAGTGTATTTTTCATATTGCTTCAGTGCAGCAATTTCCATATCAGAACGCCTTTCTCTGGCAGGACAGTTTATAGACAGAAAACACTTTACGTCACCTTTTGGTACCATTTTGGCTAACCTCTCCTTCAAAACTGACAAAACCAATGGAATCTTCCAACTGACATTGAGCTTCCTTAGTTGCAGGAAGTCACAGATCTTCCAGCGATAAGCAATGACCCTTACCACGAGTAACTTGCAAGAATGATTCTGGAAATTTGTTCCTGGTCATATTACATGGTATACTTGACAGGTGAAAACCTTCTCATTTGCTCTGAAGGCTAAACAGGACTAGTCATGAGAGCCTAATCCTGTTAGTCACACAAATGCTTATCTTTGCATGTAGAAGAAGGTACTTCTTGACCACACCAAGGCCGTTAATCTCAGCCTGACAAGAGAAGTGTCTAGATGTTCAAACGGTGCAAAGATTAGTGTGTATGTGGCGAGCAAGGTGGAGGAGAAAGCTCGGATACTAAGTGAAGCAACTTGTGTACAATTACCCTGTTTGGCAGAAATCAAGTGGAGAGAAAATATGGCAGAGCTGGGGTTGAGAAGGAGCACCTTGGCTTCACGCCGCTCTCCTAGGCAGTAACAAAAGGCAGCAGGACCTGTGATCAAGCAACGTGGCTTTACCCAGTACCTGTGACCTGACACAGCAGTGACATTTCAACAGCCTGTCCCTTTGGACTAATGCAGCCGAGCACTTCTTGCCCTTTGTTTGCAGCATCTACGGGAGCTCGTTCTTCTCCTTTAAAACACAGGGAGCCTGAGTTAAACAGCACACTGAGCTATGGGGGGGCTAGTTCTGACTTCCACAACGTACTAAGAAGAGGCCTGGGGAAAGACTGTGGCTCCATTTGTCTTGTTTTTCCTCTCTGGATCATCATTTGAATGTAAAAGAAAATTGGTATTCAGCCAACAAAACCGCTTCGGTTTTAGTGGCTACAGCATTCAAGGCAAGGCAAGTCTTGAAACTTGGATGACAGAAAAGTTAGCTGCTTACTGCAAAATATCACAGCTCATGTTAGAAGGATCACAACCTCATGAGCCCAGTAGAAATCCTCTGGGAGAATTTTAGATCAGGTCCTTAATAGGGACAGAACATAAGTCCAATTTAGGAAAAAAACAGGCCAAAGTAACTTAGCTTCTCACCTCAGCCTGTCCTCTGCCCCATCTCTGCCTTTCTTTTGGCTTGCAGTAACTTTCAGTCCCCGTGGGCTTGCTTGCTGAGTGTGTTACACAGATTTCGGTATTAAGTATGCACTGGCCTCTTCTGAATTGTCTTGGCATCCATGAAATAAATTGATTTTAAAAGAAGACATGAAATCTGCTCTAGCCTCAAGCCCATCAAGCTCTAATTCTTCAAGCAGAATGTTCATACCCTTCTCCATATGGTACCCTGGGTTCCCTTTGTTCTGCTACTCCATATTTTTCATCAGGAAGCCTGCTCAAAAAAAATCTTTCAAGTAGAAAAAGCTCAAGGGCCCAACCTCCTGACGAGATGGCTTTCTATGCAGGGAACCTTTCTTATGTGAGGAAGTGCCAATAGGTCAATGAGACCTGTGCGCACGAACACCAATCAGCCGTGTCATTACTCCTTGATTGTGGATTTTGAAAGATCTACATCTTCTCAAAAAGAAAAAAAAAATCCAGAGAAAAAAAGCAGCTTAACTGCTTCCTTGCAAACGGGGAGTAAGTAATAACCTTGATTAGTTCAGGAAAAGTCAAGGAACCCCGTGGCAAAATGAGAGGTTAAGGAGCTTTGCGTTCAATTTAAGGCAAAACATGAGAAAATACCCAATTATCTCCTATTAAAATACTGACACCTATTTTAACTGATAGTTATTCACAGACATCCATTCCCTGCTTTTCCTCTGCTTGGTACGTTTTTTGCTTACTGCCACCTGTTTCAAACTGTGTGGTGGATGCAAACCTGATGGGTCAAATAAATCTTTGATGCGAATTTCCTAAATTCTGTCGGGATATACCAAGGGTAAAAATATAACCCATGTTGTTCTTTAATTCTTCTGGCAATTTAGAATGTGCAAATTACTGTTGTAACCACCAGTGAGGTAAAATTTTTTGCCAAATTCCCTTCAGACGTTTTTATCATGTGGGTTATCAGCACACAAGGGCTTGACACCAAATCCAAATTAATTGTTTTCCTAGCCAATATTACCTTGTTAATGAACTGTACAGCATTTCCCTAGAGTTATTATCTAGGCAGTGCTTGTAAAACACTGCTTTATGGCAGATTTGTATTTTCAGGAGCAGTACCAGTTTTATCTGAAACGAACTGGAATTTTAGAAGATTTCTAAGCTGAACCTCACCAGTGCCTGGGCTGACCCAGGATGGTGTGTTACAAGTCTTTGTAGACTTCGTACTTCACAACACCTATGGGATCACCTTCTGACAGCAGGGAATGATGGAAACACAACTGCCAGGCTTCTGCACGGTGGCGGGCTGTGAATGCCATTAAACCACCAGATTCCCACAATCTGAGTGACTCTTCACCAAGTTTGTGTCAAAAACAAAGAGCTGTGAGTCATCTGGGATATTGCATTAGCTTCGTGAGGATTTATCTCCAGTGAGTCAGCGGCGATAAAGAAGCTGAGTTAATATTTACCCCTTGCATTTACTAAAATCACATACCCTTTAATGGCAAATGATCCATGAAATGGGCTGCAAAGGGGCCAAGAGAAATTGTTCTTTTTGCTAGTACAGCTGCAGCAGAGTGAAGGCCTCTGATGCCGCAGGGCTTAATAAAGAGAAGAGTTATTAATCCCAGTGTGCTGCTGCAGGGGGAATAGTGATAACTTGTGTGCTTGCAATAGCCATGGTGGTAAGTGATCACCGTATCCACAAGCTCCCCATCAGTCTGAATTTCCTGCTCAAAAGCTACCGTGTATTTCTCCTGAAAATCTCTTTTTTGCCACACTTGCATATAAACCCTCCATTTGGATGCAAATACCCTTCACCTGTCAGTAGCCTCAAAGTCACTGCAGAGCATTGAAGCATCCAGTGATTCCTAAGGACGTGTAGCCGGCAGTCTCTGCGGAGAAGCCAGAAGCAGCAGCTCTGGTTTGTCACTGGCTGAAACTCTGCTCCCCAAGAAATGGCAAAGGAATTGCAAAAATGACGGAGCAGACCAGCAGAGGTAGGAGAATGGCTAGGTACAGAGCAAGAGGGCTGGGTTTCCTGTTTCTCTGAGGAGCAAGAGACATGTTTTTGCTTTTCTTAGAGGAGGATCCCAGATGTTGCTTTCTCTGCTGAGAGGAGCATAAGTGGATGGTGACTCCCTGAATTACGTCTTTTATTCTGCCTGTTCCTTGGACACAGTTTTAACATGTGCTGTTCACGTTCTTCCAGGGCCCCTAAGTGCTAAACAGGGCTTGCAGGGAGAAATCATGTCTCAGCTCACCCCTCCTGCCCACCCTGGCATGCCCCTGAGCCACCCCACATGTAGAAGACAAAGGGCTGAGGGTTGCAGTGATCATCAGCCTCATCATGTCTTTGTCATCTAAGGACTATTCCAACCTACAGGGTGCCTTTGGCAGGTAGCTCATATGTGGTTCTTGCTGCTTTTGTGCTGCCCACTTGGGGTAAGGGGATTTTTTTCTAGAGTCAGGAGTTATACTCCTAGAGTCCTATCCTTCTTTCTGCTCTCATACCAATATGAATGAAATAGGTGCCTTGATCATTTGAGTGGGAATGGGAAAGGAAAAGGACCATGATATTTTTGAAAAATGGGCTCTATCTCAGCAGAGGTCTGCATTTCATTTTTGATACCAGCTTTGATTTGGGAAAATTAACAGGTTTCAGCTTTCTATCTTTATCCATAACTAAGCTCTCTTTTCCAGCATCTGCAGTCTACTGACCTCTGTGCTTTTTCTCCTGGCCTGCACAGCCCTTGCCCACACCTGCCCACACTCTTCTATGACCTGAACAAGAGTTCACTTTGGAAGTTACCATGGGAATCTGTCAAATTTGAGTGTTACTATTGCCCCGTATTCGATTTCAGATCATACTCCCATCAACAACGTCATATTCTCATGGTTTGGTTTACCTACTAGATATTCTGCTGGTTTCACTTTGTAAATATTTGGAGGGAGCTCAGCAGGGAAAGATGCTTTGTGATTAAAAGGAAAAGCAGCAGAAGCCTATTACTTCCATCACTGCTGCCATAAAGTCCATTGGCTCTGTATCCCGGCCAAAATGGCAAGGCTTCAAGAACAGACTTTACCTTCCAGTAGCGCCCTGCCTCAAGTGAGACTGACAATGGGATTAATGGGGCACGGACAGTGGGAAAGGGGTAACATGAACTCATGTTTCATGTGGTGCACAATGCTCTCGGCCCGCGTAGCGCAGAGTTTTCTTGAGAGCCACAGCAGCAGCAAATCTTCACCTGGCAGACGTTTGCGCCTGCGGTTCCGTGAGCCATGTGGTAAGCGGCTTGTCACTGCGAGTGTGTGGATGGGCTCGACCTGAGGGCTTGAACCAAAGGTGAAACCTAAGTCCCCTTTAAAATCTATTTGTGACCACTTAACACCAGGACTCATTCTGGCCTTCATGTGTTCCCAGAGGGACATGGGAATGTCTGTTAGCCCTGGTTGGTTTGCTGGGGCTCGGTAGAGGCTTCCTCTGGGTCAGTTCCCCCAAGGCACGGCTCAGGTGGGGCTAGGTCAGCTCAACAGAGTGAGTGAGTCTCTAAGAGACCCTAAAATTACCAGCGTCAGACATCTGTGATAGGATATCTCAGAACCATCCTACAGTGGCGTGTAGATCAGCTCATGGCTGAGCCCGCTGGATTTTTGTATAGGTGTGTGGTAGGGAATTAAAGCACTCTGCTAGCACCACGGCACCCTTTGGCAGCTGCGCAATTGAGGAGGATGAACCGTGGTCTACGTTTTGGTGGAACTTGGGCACTGCTCCCTTATACTGTTTGGAGAAGCCACCACCTCTGTGGCCGTAAAGAATAGACTGACTTCCCGAGTCGGACTAACGCAATGAAATCTCATTTGCAATTGGTGGACTAATGTTAACTAATATTGTTCTTGTTCTGTTGTATCTCTCTGGCCTGTTTTTGGTAGGATATTTTATATACACATCTTCAAGGCCATTGCCCTCCTGCCAAAATTTTTTGCTCTAAACAAACCATGCGTTATGCCTGACTTTAAAATATTTTTTACTCTAGCGTTAGAAGTCACCATTAAGCTAGCAGAGGTGACAAACACTTTTTCTCGAGCTGGGGGACTTTGCAAGCCCGAGAAAAGCTCTAGAAGAGGGCGATGACTGCTTGCTACTTATCAGATGTTACGAAAAAGAAAACCTATTGTTGCCAAAGAAAAAGCAACCCTGTAGGAGTGGGGGGGACAACTTGTATTAAAGAAAGGAAATGAGAAAAGGACAGCTCCCCGTTTCCACAGAAAGCAAAAGACAACAGGCTGCCTGCAGTTGTCTGGAAGACAGGAGGTTGCTGAGTGCGAACCATGAACCACTGAAAGAAAATCGGATGAAGCTCCACCTTTCAGGGAACCTGCCATCAATGTTTTGTTCTCACGCCAAATTCCTGGACTATAAAAATCTGCCTATAAGCCAAGAAAAAAACACTTCCCCGGAAGGATTTTCAAGTTACTGCTTCATGGCAAGATGGAAATAAAAAGGGGGAGGTCATTTTGGATCTTCTGCCTCATTTGGAGTTGTTGCAAGGGCAAAGAACCAGTTCAGATAGGTAAGGAAAAAATCTAATTCTCAGAATATTTACTCACATATTACTCTCCATAGGTGCAAACAGAGTTGTCAAATGAAAATATGTAATACTCATATATGAGCTGTAGGCATGCCAGATACTGTTTAACATCATATGTTTTCATCCTTAATGTCAACCTCGTAAGTATTTTACTCCTCTTTCTTTCACTATTCTGTAGTTTATCAATTGTTTTGTGACCTAAGTGACTAATCTTACAGAGGAGACTCTCTGGATGCAGTTTGCATCATAAAAAATATGGTGACACCCTTTTCAACAGGTTTCATGTATATTCTGTATAGAAGAAGTATGTTACTATAATTCCTGCTAGGCTTGATTGACCAGTATGAAATACTGCTTTAAGAGTAATCACAGGTTTTGTGGTCTGCTGCACTCTTACCTCCTGGTTTGGTTTTAAATGTCTTGCACTTTTCCCAGTTGCTTAATACACTGACAATTGATGTGACAGCTACTGCTGTCTTAGTAAATCTAGCAATTCCACTTCCAAGAATAGCCAAACTTTCTCGTTTTCCCCCATTATTGTGTAGAAAAGTGCAAAATTACCCCACTGCACTCTAAGGCTGCAAACACCTGTGGCAAATCACAGCTGCTCGTGTAAGGACTTCTTGGCACTTGAGTTCATATCGCATGTTTCTAACATCAAGATCTGAAATTATCAGTGTTCCTCTGGGGATTCTTAGGTAGAAATATTTTAAAATATTTTGAGAATTTGCTGGGTGCATCACTGTCTGGGTTTGATTTGAACTGTGGTGGATGTTGCTATGTTTCTTTTCCTAAATGTGCTACATAGACAACACAAAGAAGTTTTCCCGTTTTCATTTGTCATTCTTTCAAATGGGCCTGGAAGAAATACTAAAAGCATTTTCTAGCAAGCGTATCTTATGGAATTCAAGACCATCCACAGGGACGTTGTGCAGGCAGTGGTACGAAAGCCACTTTCTGAAGTGATGTCTTCGACGCACTTGAAGTCTGTTTCAATACCTTTGACAGTGGTACAACTCAGAGGCCTGAGACGTGAATTTTGATTGAGATGAAACCAGCTGCTGAAGCTGGTGGCAGCCTCCTTTGCTGAGAGCTTTGCTGAGAGTTGTGCCTCCTTTGAGATCTCCTGAAAGGGACTCACTTTTGGACTTTGCACCAAAGTCTTGTCTGTGTTAAGAAGCAGGAATTGGAAAGTAGAAATGAGGCAGCCAGGATGGGATTCCCCTCACTTCACTTGAGATATCTGCAGTGCAAAGGCTGAGGGGTACCATCTGCTCTGGCACCCCTGAGCAACCTTTATAGACAGGGCAGTCCTGCAGCATTTTCTTCCTATGTAGATATGTCAGATAGGGAAGCTGAACCTCTTCTGCTTCTCACTGTTAACTTCAAAAGAGCCTGGACTCCTCTGCTCACACGAGAAGTACCTCTGGCTTCCAAAGTTCGGAGTGATGAAACTCCTTCCCACGAGCTACTATCTTCCAGGGGTTAACATTTTTGCCTGTGAAAATCTCTCTTCAAATTATTTCCAACCAAAAAAAAACCAACAAAAAACCAAAGCACCTTATGGGGTGGATTTCTAAGCTCTCCTCCTTTGACTCTTTCTCTAGTTCAGGTCTCTACCGTCAGCAGGAGTGAATGTGCCACCTGGGGCAACTTCCACTTCCATACATTTGACCATGTGAAGTTCACTTTTCCTGGAACCTGCACGTATGTCTTCGCTTCTCACTGCAATGACAGCTACCAGGACTTCAACATCCAAATCAGGCGCAGTGACAAGAATAACTTCCTGATTTACTTCACCGTCACCATTGATGGAGTCATCTTGGAGGTGAAGGAGACAGGCATCACTGTGAACGGGAACAAGTGAGTGAAGACCATGCTGGTTTGTTCTTCTGCGGGGGTTTTATGGCTATGTATTGGCAAGAGGGAGTGTGTCTGGAAAGTGGTTGTATCCTGCAGAGGTGCAAACGGCTGTATGTGACATGCTCACAGCAATTAGAACTGGGCATTGCAAAGAGTCCTGGAGGAGGCAAGAAGCACGTGAGCTACATCTCCCAGGGATCAACAATAACATATATATTCCCTGTTGCTTTACATATGTTATAAAACCAGAAGGTGTAGGTTTCCTTCATGTTGCTTTGATCTGGGAGGGAGGGGCGGAGGATGGAGATAAAAGCAACAATTTATTTATAGAAGGGTATTTTGTAGAAACATCGTGATTTTTTTCCTCTCAGAATATTATTTCTCTGGTACTAACCCTGCTGCTGTATATTACTGTTCAGGAACGGATGGTCTTTTTAGAAAAGGTTTTCTGTTTCTGGATAGATTAGTCTAGAAAATCGAACTGCTTTGCAGATCACAGCTTGCCTTGGGATGCTCCTACCCAAAAGGCAGAAGTTTCAGAAGTCAAAATCCACACCTTTAATTCTGATCTGAAATGAACCAGAAAGGCAAACTGCAAACAGAAGAGTCAAAATACGCCATGAATAAAAAGCTAGATGCAGCAGTAGGGCACAATTTTAAGTGCAGCCCTCGTGAGAAGTGTAGTAACCTGCTCCCAGCATGCATGTATGAAGGGCCAAGGCAAGTTCTGATTCTGGGAAAAAGCCTCACAATCTTGCCAGGGAGAAAACTGCAAGCATATGGGCTGTCTTCTCTTGACAGCCTTCTGGAAACAACCAAATATAGAATAGCATCACTTGGTTGCAATTATAGTAGCAAAGCCCAGATGCATCTTCTTAATCAAAGGGGCAAGAAATCTATTTTGTAGCCGTTTTCTCACTTTTTAAGTTATTCAGGCTCTGGAAAAATGAATGGAATTGTGATCTTGCTCCTCATAACCTGTTGGGTTAGGTCCTCCTCAAGACAGGGTAAACAAGAAGAACTGTGCTGGTATCAGTTGAGTGGCTAATTTAGTATCGACACACTCATGACTAAAATACACTGTGCTGTGGGTTGGTAAAAGGGCACAGTGGCCAAGGTGATCATACCGAAATTTAACGCCTTGTGTGGATGAAGGCTGATCTTGAAACGAACATCCCCATGGCTTGTTTAGCATCTTTTGACTCTAATTTTTCTTCCTATATCTCTGAGAGGATTTCATCAATCTTTGTTCTCACTGCAATCTCTTTTGTTCCCTCCGATTTCCAGGATCCCCATGCCCTTCAGCTTGAAGAGCATCCTGATTGAGGACACCTGCACTTACTTCCAAGTCACTTCCAAGCTGGGCCTGACACTCAAGTGGAACTGGGCTGACACTCTCCTAGTATGAACAGCCAGTTAGTTGTTTTTCTCTTGCTGAACCTCATCCATGATGAAAAGTAGAGCTGGATGCAGGCACCGTGGTGACATAAGAGACTGGGAGTGGGGGGGAGGTAGCGCTGTATCCGTAAGCTGATAGGGACATATCAAACTAGGTAAGAGTTTCCTGGAGCAGAGTCATGGAGTCACAACACCCGGGCGTTCCCAGTTAATTTTATCTGACAAAAGATGCCACTGTTAAAACCCTGGAGAGGGCAACCCTGCAGTTACCTGCTTCCCCCATGGCGCGCTGGCAGCAACACAGCTAGTTCAACCAGCTCTGACGTGTTAGTTACCCTCTGACGTGTTAGTTACTCTCTGCCTCGATGCACATCATGTGTGGGAAACTAATCTGTGTGACCAGTTCAGACCTCAGTCTCCCTCATTCCATCGTCTTACTATGTGGGAGTTGCCCTTTGGACATCCAACACAAAATATCCTCTTCTGCCATGGCGTATTTGCACTTTTGAGGTGAACATTTACCCTCCACAACCAGGACTGAGATTAAATAAACGAAAGTTGAATGTCGTGTTTTGCAGCTCAGAGAGACAGAGAGGGGGTAGAAGATGAATAGAGAGAGGGAAAAAAAACCCAGGAAGTGATCAAATGGTATTCAAATTCTGATTTAATGAAGCATATGCTTCCTCCCTTCCCCTGTACTAATTCATACCTGAAGTACTGCAGGTACCACCCGTAGAGCGGACACATTTTTAGGGTGACGCACTTGTAGGAAAAGCACCACCTCTTTCTGGTGAGCCTGGGTGATGCCAGGACTGCCCTCCAACCATGTAGGAGTGATTAGATGCAATATTTTTATCTAGCAAGGCAAAAATATGCTAACCTGGCTCTTTATTGCCCACAAGTGCAGACAGAACAAATTTCACCCTTAGAAATGCTGTGAAGTTTTCCATTTAGCCCATGGACTAGAAAAAGCCTTAGATATGGCTAAAACCTGACCAGAAACTGCTTCTTCTCAGCATCCAGCATCAAAGCACAGTTCTCTCATCTGCCCAGAGCGGAGCTGTGGTACCTTGGAAGGGGAACCACGTGTCCATATGTCCAAGTTTAAGGTTGGGCTGGCTTTGACAACCAGTATTTAGCATGCTTCAGTTAGCTCTTTAGAATGACAGTTGTTAAAGGGTTATCTTCCTATTTAAATTTGACCTGTCTGGAGGTAAGTTTTGTGGTTGTTTTCCAATAGAAAAGGAGACTTTTACAAACTGGCAATGAGCATTTCTGCTACTGCGCTTTCCTCTTGTGAACCACCTGGTAGCATGTGCTGCTGATGCAAGGAAAAGCCGTTAAACTCTGGGTTTTCTCTTCCCTTTTGTTTTGTAGCTGGACTTGGAAGAAACATATAAAGAGAAAATATGTGGTCTGTGTGGGAACTATGATGGCCGGGAGAGGAACGATTTGATTTTGGATGGTAGGCCATGAATACACCATATTCCGCATTTGTTCATATGTTACATGAAACTTGACATGTGTTTCCTCTAAGCAGAGTTTCAGATTTTCTGACAGACGCTCTGAAATATGTGAACATTTGCATGTACGGGAGATTTGTTTTAAGAGGTTCTGGGTCCATTTGGGTTCCTCTGCTCTTTGCAAACTTGCAAGATTCTCAAACCTCTTTGACCTAAATTAATTACCAGGCTATCATGCAGCAACATTGCGAGCTTTGCTACTGATAGTAAAGTTTAAGGAACTTGTAGTCTCCAATGAGGTGTGAGTGCATTATTTTGTCCTTCCATAGCCATCATTTAACAGTTGGGCATCAAGTGCAATTATTTTTTGCCTCTGTAATGAAATGAAGTGTCATCAATGAGCCAGAGAGATTTCACTGAGTATCTTTGCAGAGACCGTGGTGCCATCCACTGACACCTTCAGATATTGCACTGAGCTGGAAAGAGGCCAACACAGCAAACAGCTGAGGCTACAGTCCTGCAGCAGGTTGGCTGAGCAGAAAGAACCCTGCATCTTGGGGGATTAGCTGCAGGACTGAAGCCAAAGTTTTAACATCATCCCTTCATGTAAGACCTGGGCTCCTTCAGTCACCAGAAAAAGGTTGTTGTCTACCTCATCGATTCAGAAAGAATCCTGAGATTTGATTAAAAATACAATTTGTAGCGATAGATTTGGTGTTTGTATTTCATTATTAAGCTTTTTGGATCCATCTTATCATGTTTCAGCCCTTTACTCCACAAGTGCAAGAGGTAAAAGCTAAAGTTGGCTCCAAGTTTGGGGTTTTTTTTAAGAAACAGTTTGCTATGGAGAAGCATTACTGTAAGAAAACTGAGCTTTCCTTTTATCCACCTGGTTTCACAGAAAATGGGTTCTCACACCTGGGGACTAGGTCCCTCCTTTCTGCTCTGAATACATCCTTCTCCCTGGGCTAAGCAGGCAGCAGTCAGTCCGCATGTAAAGGTCCAAAATTTCTTCTCGCTTTCAGACTCTTTTCTCCTGAGGGAAAAGAAAATTCAGGAAGAAAAATCCTGTTTCTACAGGCAGTAGCTCTTCCTGAAACGTGATTCTTTATAGTCTTTAATGTTGAGATTGTTGGCAAACCGCATGACTCCCAGAGCTCAGGGCTTTAGAAGGGCTTCTGTTTCCAGAAAAATTAGTGGTAAAGCAAGTGAAAAGAAGCCCTTTTTGGAAGATATTCTCTCAGACCTGTACTTAGTTAAGGAACTGAGCCAGTATAGGAGAATAGACGTAGTCAGGAATCTGTCTGTGAAACTGCAATCTGTGAAAATGAAATTTAGGAATACTCTCCATAAAAATATAAATTTCAATATATATCATTTTATATACAAATATATAAATTTCAAAATTTGTCAGAAAGATTTCTCACATCCCAGATCAAGTTTCTGATAATGTTTTGGGAAAATACGCCAGCTAACGCAGTGGTTACATACATGTACTGTGTGTCTGTCTCCCTGTGCTCCCTCTTCCCAGCACCTGTACCAAGTAGTAGATCTCCAGATGACTACAAACGTGTACATCAGGATTTACTTCAGGTTGTGATAGTAGAAGGCAAACTAAAATATGTGACCACATAAATACAAAACTCTGTAAAACCAAATATACCCATAACGAACAGAAGTCGTTGGAGCTGATGAGGTGCGATAGGAAGGTCAAGAGTTTTGTGTGATTATAAATGCCCAGGGTGACAGCAGTCCTTGATCTGACTGCACCAGATTCCCAGCTCCAGCTCAGCAAAAGTTATATCAGGCTGTCAACCTCTGTAATATGGACTCTGTGGTTAAATTTGAGCGTTCGATGAAGAGCGTACTGCCTGAGAGCCCGAAGACTGAGTGCATCTTTATAGCCCATTAACCTATCGAGAGAATTTCAGGCAGTTACTCAGATGTGTCTGGGGATTTTGCAGGGTATAAAATGCATCCGAGGCAGTTTGGGAACTTCCACAAAGTAGAGGATCCATCAGAAAAATGTGCTGATGTGAGTCCCGATGACCATGCTGGAAGACATCCTAGGCGGGGAGACAGTAGATGCAGTAAATACGTAAGTATGTGTGGCCAAGAAATACAAACCCTCCTCAACTACAGCCCTTAGAGAGTCTCTGTTGAGACGTGTGTTAATTACAGAGCACACACTGGGCTTATTTTTTCATGTGTCTACCCATAAATCTGAGCAAAATATCTATCTTATAGCTGAGAGAATATCTCGTTATAGTGTTAAACAGATAGTGGCAAAGTTGACAACTGAATGACAGCTGCCAGTCCAAGAAAAAGGACCTTGTGACAGAAAGGGAGACTAGATAATCTCCCAAGGTCCCTTCCAACCTGAATAATCCCATAACCCTGGAATTTTGTCATCAAAATTGGCATGCGCGTCCATAAACCTGAAAATTGGTAAAATGTCAAGTATTGGTGGATTTTTCCCTTCTTTTTTTTTTTTAACAGAAAAAAAAATGCAAGAAACTTATGTCTCGTTTTGGAAACTGCCCCAAAGTGGTTGCATTCGACGACTATGTGGAGACCTGCAGTGAGGACATGTGCCGCTGTGCAGTTAATTCTTCTGACTCTGAGCTGGTCTCCAGCTGCATATGCAGCACTTTAAACCAGTACTCTCGAGACTGTGTCCTCAGGAAGGGAGACCCTGGGGAGTGGAGAACGAAAGAACTTTGCTGTAAGTAACTATTGCTCTGGAGAGGTCTTTCAAGTTACACAGACACGTACGTGTTCTGATCCCAGCAGAGCGAAGCTGGGGGCTCTGTTAACTGCTGTGAATCAATCTGTAAAAGCAGATTGTCAGAGACATTGTTAATGGAACTACAAACTTAACTTGATTTTGCTCCTTAAATTAGAATTATATCGTAATATTTTCCCTCTTCTTCTTATGGCTAAGTTTTCTGCAGTTCTTCTTTGAAATTTGCCATGCACGGCTAACTCATAAATAGCCTTGCTTTAAAAGCTGGCATCTAGTCAGAAGTCACTGAGAAGTCTAATGTGTTTGTCCTTAGCTTATCCTCTGCTTTCATACTCGGTGGTTGCAGGAAATCGCTGCGAATCCAGGGGAAAGGCTACAGGTAGTTCTCCCAAACTGCTGGTGCGGACTGGGAGAGAAAATTAAGGGCAGAATGACTGATGCTTTGGACAAAAATAAACTATTATGAATCCATAAATGATTCCAGTGTTCTATGTTGTATCATGACTTCAGGCAACCTCACACTAGTAAAATAACATGAAATAACTCCTATTTCTCAGCAGTACTGTTTTCTCCAAAGATGAAGTAAAAGTGACCATAATAAGTTCCTTTAGAGGTTAAACAAACAAGAAATATCTGGATAGAAAGTTTTGCAAACAAGACCCAGGGGAAAGGAGGAAGAAGGAGTTGGATAGTGATGCAATGATTTGAGAATTCTTAGAAATACATCATTATTATATCCTGTTTTCATTTGGCCTTGCAGATCAGGCATGTCCACACAACATGGAGTACATGGAATGTGGAAACTCCTGTGCTGACACCTGTGCCGACCCCGAAAGGAGCAAGATTTGTAAAGCTCCGTGTACGGATGGGTGTTTCTGTCCTCCCGGTAAGGTAGTTCACTTCTTCAAATGGCTCATACATGTCAAGGGACAAAGAGGGAGGTTGTTTCCTTTCAGTTAGTGGCAAGTTGTTTCTCTTTAACATTTAACAGTAGACCCAATGAATAAATTCTTTTAGCATAATCTAACAACTTTCTTCTTGAAAGAATCAGCTCTGTAAAGACTCAAGATCCTGACACTGCAAGAGGGGAGGGAAAGAATTCTAAGGCCTAGACAGAAAACAACGGTCCAGAAGTGGAAAGAGGAGAGGTGTTCTCTAGGCAGCAAGGATGCAGGTGAAGATCTCTGGTGAGCTGCCTCCCTGTTGCGAGGCTGGATCTTGCTGTAGTTTAAGTCACATGGACCATAAATTGCACATAAATGCATAAATGTGGACGTTTGCACGCGAAGTGGAGGTTAAGATGAGGGTCTGATTTCTGTTAAGTTCACTGTTAGAAGAGGATGTAAACTGGGTCATATCCTTGTAATGTGGCCCTTGATAATCCCGCTCACAGCGGTGAATTCGCAGAGATATACTTTGGGTTCTGCATTGCTTTCATCTGAGCTCTTGTAAGAAATGTTTCCTATCCATTAACACCTGACAGCCTGTTGGGGTGTTTTCCTTAAAATATTTCCCATTCATTTACAGAAATGATGAATATTCCAAAGTTTTTTTCCTTATTCTAATCTTCCTTGATGGTGTTTCCCAGACTCATCAAAGGAATATTAACTAATCAGTCTGTCCAAACAGGAACTATCCTTGATGACCTCGGTGGCAAAAAATGCGTCCCCAGAGACAGCTGCCCCTGCATGTTTCAAGGCAAAGTCTACTCATCTGGAGGGACTTACTCCACTCCCTGCCAAAACTGGTACTGTTGTGAACTTGATTGCACTAACAAGGCACTTATTTCACAGTGTTGATGAGCCGCATTCAGTTCTTTTCTCCTTTTATTTTTTTCCCTATTTCCAACATTTGTCTTAAATAATAATAATGCAAAACGTGAGTCCAAAGTTCAACAGTACAGGAAAGTAACTTAGAGGTAGGCCTAAACCTTTCATAGTTACCATCCTCACTTAGAACTTCCAGCAAAAACTCAGCGCAAGATTTCAGAATGCAGAAGAGCGAGACTCTTTGCTGGGTAGTTCAGAGGCACTGGCCACTGAGTGAGGCGAGGAGTCATACCATGTTAATAAGTTGCCACCCTTAGATCTACAACAGGTGGTTTCAAAGCCTGGATCTCAAAAGTCCTGATCTCTGAGAATTAAATTTGATTTAGAAAAAACCCTGTGACTTGAACACGTCTCCACTCTGCACTAGTAAAAGGTAGTAAGGTCTCGAGTGTATTATTCTCCAAGCAGTTTATTTCTTACTCTGCTGTCCACCTAATGAATGAGCAGCCATATGTGTTGTTTGAGCTCCTGTGACACAGCATAATTTCTTGACCATAGCAGGGAATGAAACACGCTGTGTTGCATGGTGGGGTAGGCCAGATGTTCTGCAAACCCTTTGGACTGAATATTTCTGGCATTTTGAAGAAATGCTCCTCAAATCCTGCAGTTTTGAACTCGACGGGCTTTGTGTGGTTCTCATCTAGCCCCATCCTCACTTATTCCTCACAAAGCCCGAGCTGTTCTTCTCCTGGGTGCCCACCTCTGAGAATTGCAGCTGCTCATTATCTTAGGTCCTCTGCAATGAGTTGCAACGAGTTTCAAGGAGTTTCTTTAAAGCTGTGGTTATTCTAACTGCTCCTTTCTTGCGATTTGTACAGTACTTGCAAAGGAGGCCACTGGAGCTGTATCTCTCTGCCCTGTTCTGGAAGTTGCAATATAGATGGAGGATTCCACATAACAACCTTCGATAATAAGAGATTCAATTTTCATGGCAACTGCCATTATGTCTTAGCCAAGGTATGAACAATCTGCCATTTCACTCCTAAATCTCTCAAGTGGCATGAGGTACTAAGCTGTGCTGGAGCTTTATATGATTTAATTTAATTAAATGGCACCAATCCAGAAGAGCACTTCAACACATACTGTCTTAAACCCCATAAATTTTCCCATTTACAACAGATTGAAAGTCAATTGCTTGATGCTTAGCATCAAAGTTTTGCAGCTTCAACATAATTTTACATCTTTTTCTCTAATGAATTAATTTTCTTAGTGAATGTATTGGTGTAGGCTTAGGCATTTCTCTTGAAGCTTTCTTCATGTATGACTGTCAAAAGAAAATGGACAAGTAAAAATTCCTTCACAAAGATTGAACTCCACGTGACGGTCTGCAAATATGCGATCCCCAAAGGTTGATAGCAAAGCAACAGAGTGCAGAGGAAAAGCAGTGAATGTTATTGATTTTGGCAATGAAATAAAGTGGTTTACAGTTAGAGATTAAATGCCCCAGTTCTTTCATTATTCCGTTCTAGCCTTTCAGAGACACCTTTTTTCTCTGCCAGCTCCTTTCCCGTAACGTGCTAACAATGCCTTTTCTCCTGTCTTCTCAGAACACTGATGACACTTTTGTGGTGATTGGGGAGATCATCCAGTGTGGGACGTCAAAGACAATGACATGCTTAAAGAATGTCTTGGTCACACTGGGAAGTACTGTAAGTAACTTGCTTTAATTAGTGGCACGTGAAGTGTCACTTTTCTTTAGGTCCAAAAGTGGCATTTCTCTAACACTGCGGACTCATTTGAGTCTGTTGCAGTCCTGAGGTTGCAAGACTAATACTGTCAAATGATGTAGTGCACGTGTTTATCGGTTTTGTTCTTCAGCTGTTATTTGCTTTCCAGTTCTTTTGGATTCTGACTTTTCCATTCTCTTTAGAGACAGACAGCTAAAAACTATCTTTCTCGGCTCTCCCTCTCTTTTTCATTACTTCTTTCACTTGTTTCTGTTTGAAAGATAGACATTTCTACAAGAAAAGATCCCCTTCTTTTTACAACAGTCCTGCGGTTTTTCCTAATGAATGAAGTAGCAGAATTTTCCAAACGAAGGCCAGAGGCTTCTCCTGCTGAAGATTATACCATGATTCAAACTGAAATCAGTAGAAGCTGAGTTAGGGCTGGTGTTTATGCACTTCTGAGCTTACACAGATTCATTCCATCCACCTGGTATTTAACTGATGTATCATAGAATCATAGAATGGCCTAGGCTGGAAGGGACCTTAGAGATCATTTTAATCCAGCCTCCCTGTCCTAACCTTGTTAGGAGATCCAACATCCTAACTTCTATAGTCAGGAAAGGAAGATGGGGATCTCCATAGGACAAGTCAGCCCACGTAAGGTAAGAGATGTTCTTCTGGAGGGGCCTGTCCCCGTCCGTTGACTGCTGAGGGAGTTTGAGTCTGATAGCTCTCATTTTGGCTGTGTTACGTTTCCAGTGAGATGGATCCAAACCTACACTTAACATCTCACATGCGGTTCTCAAAAAGATAATTGACCTCTTAGGTATGTGAGAGCACTCAAAGCTGTCACTATGGAGAAAATCTTTCATTTTTTTGTTATGGTGTAGAGATTTGCCTCACGTCACTGCATGGCATCCAGGCACTGAGTTACACTGACTCCAGACGTAATCGTGTTTTGAAGACATCACTTAATCCTTGATGAAGCTTGTCAGGTTGCTGTTGTCTGTCTCGTGTCATATGCATTCACTGCTGTGGGCTGCTTCTTTTTTCTTTGTCTCTGCAGACTATAAAAATATGTTCCTGTGGAAACATCTATATGAACAATTTCATTGTGAAGCTGCCAGTGAGCAAAGGTAAACGTCTTTCTTCACATCTTCCCCAGGCTATCCTTCACTGATTTACAGAGGAAATCCTTTCTCTGGAAAGAACATGATCCTGCTCATTGTTAGGTGATTTGACTTCGGTGGACGCTAGGTCTGCGACTCTCTGGGAACTTCTGTGTCACACTGGATGAACTTTTAAATGGATGTTCCTGTTTACTCAGCTGATAAATATTTGCAGGGGCATACATCTTTTTCTTTGTTTTTATTTTTTCTTTTCTTTCCTCTTTAGATGGCATCACCATATTCAGACTCTCTACGTTTTTTGTCAAAATCCTGAGCTCAGCTGGAGTACAAATTCGAGTGCAAATGAAACCCATAATGCAACTCTCCATAACAGTCGATCATTCGTATCAGAATCGCACATCTGGTAGGACATAGCTTGTTCTTTCAGTTTGCTTTTCAGCTGAGTTGCAGCTGCTTGTCTATCACTTTAAGTGAACAAATTGTTTGATTATATATTGAGTTCGGTATGTTACAACCTCTGGTTAAATCTCTAGCCTCTCTGAAACAAAGCATTGGCTAGATCCTTCCATTTGCTGAAGAAAATTAGAGAATCTCTGTGATGTTTAGTGTATGTAGATCTTTTAGACATTATCTGTAAAAGCAGGCCTTCATCAGAGACTTGCAAGATGCAGACAATGTTCCTGGGTTTGCCACCCATCTCTTGTTTATATCATTTAAGCTTTTTGTGATTCGGGCTTACATCCTGTCTCTCTCACCCGTTTGGTTTTGCTTTTGTGATTTCCTTTGCTTATAAGCCTTTGGGGAAGGCATTTCTCTGTTTGCCAGTGTTTACTGAAGCACATTCAAGCAACTTCCAGTCTCTGTGCCATCACTAAGTGCTACGGTAATGCAGAAAAATATTAATTACACTTTAAAGACAGGGTCCTGCCTGGTTTGTGGGAACATCAGGATGTCTCTGGAGGAAAATGAGCATCTCTCAGGCGAGGTCTATTATAGGGCTAAGAGTGTCGTCTAGAAGCCATTCCTTTTCCATTCATGTAGTTATTTCTTCTTCTTTTTTTTTCTCTTATTTTTTTTCTCCCTGCTACCCAAACAAGGTCTTTGTGGCAATTTCAATAACATCCAGACCGATGACTTCAGAACAGTCACTGGAGCTGTGGAAGATTCAGCTTCTGCTTTTGGTAACTCCTGGAAAACTAGAGCCAGCTGTTTTGATGTTGAGGACAGCTTTGAAGATCCCTGTTCAAACAGTGTGGATAAAGGTAGCAGGCTTTTCATCCCTGGATTATCAGTGCTAAATAATTTTTGCATGATAGATAATCAAAAAAGCTTTAGAAATCTCATGAACATCAAAAGTCACTGCCTTTGAGGCTGGTGCTAGAGAGAATGCATTAGGGTTTGCAGGTCTTTAAGGTGACAGCTTTGCTTTTAAAACAAAAAGCCTGCCTTGCTGGAGAAAGAGCCAACACCTTCTTCACTGATGACTTGAAAAGCACACACAGCATCAGTGACAACAATTTAGGTTTAAAGGCAGAGCATAACCAGTTGTCAATGTTTGGGCAAGATCTTCATCCAATCTAGGTTGTTACAGCTGTGCTGAAGTCAGAAGGAATCATTTATCAGCGGCTCTGACCTCAGAGAGCGTTGTGCTGTTCGAGGTGCCCTGGCTGGCTTCTCACTCTGGCTTTGGGTAGGATTTAGACTGTACTCTGCTCGGCGCTGCCACGTGTATTTAGAACTGTATTTAGAACGTGTATTATAGACCTTCTGAGGAGCGATTGAGGGAGCTGGGTCTGCTCAGTTTGACGAAGAGGAGGCTGAGGGGGGATCTCATCATGCTCTACAATTACTTGAAAGGACATTGTAGAGAGGTTGGTGCTGGTCTCTTCTCACAGGGAATTAGGGACAGAACCAGGGGGAGTGGTTGCAAGTTGCAACAGGGCAGGTTTAGGTTGGACATTAGGAAGAAATTCTTCACGGAAAGAGTGGTCAGATCCTGGCACAGACTGCCCAGGGAGGGGGTTGAGTCACCATCCCTGGATGTGTTCAAGTGTCGCTTAGATGTGGTGCTGGGTGATGTGGTTTAGGGGTGACCTTGTAGTGTAGGGTCAATGGTTGGACTCGATGATCCCAAGGGTCTGTTCCAACCTGAATTGTTCTATGATTCTATGAACTGCAGCTCACAGCCACACAGCTCACTGATTTTTACATCCTCAATGTTATTGCTTGTTTGCAAAGAATTGCCTGACTGCAAAGAATTAGGGAAGTGTGGTGGAAAATGATGAAAAAGGGGCGGCTTTGCAGATGTTCTGCAAATCCAGCTGCAGTAATATTGTTAGTACTTGGAAGGTGAAGCCTTCCTTTTAGGGAGAAGGCTCATCATCCGTCCACCTGTGCTTGTCACCTTGACACATTAATGCCTCATATTCCCTCTGACACTATCTGAACGCTTCAGGGCATTCTAGTTCTGTGTGACACCTGATAAGAATATTGCCTCAGATAGTAATGTTGTTTAAGTGACTGTGGACAATGATATTTTTTCCCACTTCAGAAAAATTTGCCCAGCATTGGTGTGCTCTTCTGTCCAACACAAGCAGTGTGTTTGCTGCCTGCCATTCTGTCGTAGACCCTTCTGTGTACATCAAGGTAAGGCCCTGTCTTAAATGGGTGATTTAATCTAGTCCAGAGACTGATCTACCATGAAGGCAGTTGGACGTAAGAGAGGGAAATAGGTTACAGTAATGCCTGCATGCAGAGAATTTCGCTGATGCTGAGGAGAAAAATAACAAAATGAATGTTTATGGAAGATACGATGGGCCTTTTTGGCTGCAATCCTGAAAATACTGTCACTGACAGTTCTGTTGCACGATCCAGAAGTGAGATAGGGAAAAAGCATTTTACTGTTCTTGAAAACTGCCCACTCTTTGAAAAGCCAAATCGGTGTTTCAGTGTGGAATTGAATTGAGAGTTTCTTCAGCCCCATCAGTTCCCTCTGACTTGGTTTAAAATTCACATCTAGGAGGCAAACATATGTTTACGTTTTTTGTATCTCATCTACTACTGTGGAGTCATGTTAGTCTAGTATTCAGAATATACGAAGCTGCCCTTAAGTACTCTTGGGGTACAGCTCTCTAACACTGTTGAGGAAGTTGGCTGAGCCATGGAGTTGCCATGTTTGTGTGAACAGCAAAGAAGTTTCTGCAAAAGTGCTGAAAATTCATGCAGAGGGTGTGGCAATACAACTGAGAAAACACATAAGCCTGAAATTTTGGCTAAATTTGAGTGCCTTCAGGTACCTTTAAAAATATGGCTTTAAAAATATGCTTTACTTCTCCCGAGTTTCCCTCAGCAAATGTCTGCTTGAGAATTCATGTTAACTGTAAGTAAAATAGGATTTTTTTATTTTCAATTAAGGAAGAGTAATAACCAGTGTCTTATGGGTGTGTCTGTTACTCCTGCCGATGTCATCAGATTTTAAACCACGATTCACAGAAGCATTTTCCATGACATCAAAAATGAGGGGATAAGTCACCATCGATGCAGTATGGCCCTACTGCTCTGGAGTCACTGGCTGTATCTGGATTCTTCTATCCAGCCACCCAGTTAAAAGAACTTCAGCTTTAAATCCCTTTCATACTTACTTAACTAGTTCTTTATATGACATTACATATGATTTCCTATTAAACCATCTTCTGCTATGCACCTGTTATCTAACTGCTTGTACCTTATCTACACGCTGGGTAGATACACAAGTGCCAGTCATCGCTGTGCCCTGCTTTCAGTTCTGTATATTTTTAGATGATGTATTTTGACATGCCCTAGATTGTACGTCCTCATGGGAGGCTGGTATAGACACTTCTTAGTGCTTTAATGAACTGTGGGTGCCCTTACCGTTCTTATTATTCATCTCTTCCTGAGTATGAGACATAACATCACTGCAGTTACGTGGCTGTCATTGATTTCCTGTTTCTCAGAGTATTTCATTAGCATGTATTTTCTCTTACAGATATTACAAATTAAGTTTCATCGGTACTAATGCCATGTCAAAAATAAATTGATGGGCTGCTTTTCGAATTGCTGCACGTTTGCCTGTTTCTTCTGTGAGCACAGTAATGCCCATGTCCTTTTCTCTCCCCTAGAAATGCACGTATGACACCTGCAATGCTGAGAAGAGCGAAGTCGCGCTGTGTAGCGTGCTCTCTACTTACTCCAGAGACTGTGCGGCAGCAGGCATGTCCCTGAAGGGCTGGAGGCAGGGCATCTGCGGTACGCATCCTAAAATACCTCCGGGTGGGGATAGGGGAACAGCCTCAGGGGAGCCCAGTCTGTGGCACTCGGTATCTTTTGTGCTTAGTCATCACGTTAGCGGGTCTTTGAAAAACAGAAGCAGCCTATATTCTATAAAAAACTTCTGCCTGCGAGCATCAGTTGATATCCACTTCATGCTCCTTGTGTAAAATATGAGGCAAATTCAGAGAAGCAGAAGACGGGGACTAATCAAATCGCCACAAAGAGTTGCAGTGAGGTTAGTTTTGAACACGTGGGCTTCCCCCATGTATTTTAGTGCTGATACCATTTTTGCAGTTCATCTCAGCCATCTCGTCTCCAACACTGCTCATACACATGGTATCATTTTTCCATGTTACAGTAAAATAATAACGATTTTTAGTTAATATAGATTGGTGATATCTGAGAATGAGAAAGTGTTTAAAGGCATTTTCTGCTTAGAACTACCTGACAAATGAGTAAAATTTTATTGGACGTTGCCACAAAATCCTGATTTTGCAGTCCACATATGTATATACTTTTCTTTGGAACTGACAGAATCTATTATGATAGTATATTAGAGCTGAGAATAAAACAAGTCTCAGCTTCTGAATCTTACTTCAACATTTCGATTTTTCCCCTGATGATTAGATAGTTCAAGTGAGATTTGCCTATATCAACATGGAAATAAATGTATGGGTTTCTCGATTAATACCACATCTGAATAGGAAATGATGCAGCTTCAATCTATTTAATTGCCTGACTTAGATGCCAGCTGGGATATTTAGAAGAGACAAACAATGTAACCGGTCGAAAGGCATTTAAGATTGCAGTGAGAACAATTTAACAAACCCTCCCTGAAATAATTCAGAAGGAACACAGTGTAGTCCACAACAAATTGTCCTAGAATTGTGCAGAGTTATGTACTAGACACAGTCCCTGTTTATTGAAAGCTTTGTTATGGACATAGAGTTACTGAAATTTTTTATGCCAAAGCGAGACTGGTTTGCAGCCTGGGTTAGACCAAAATCTGTGAACTCATGGCACAGTAGGTAATATTGACTCAAACCGTGAAGTACCCTTGGGAAGAAAATGCTAATGGCTTAATCAGCACAATCATTTTCAGCCTTATTTAAGAGGAAATAATCTTTCAGGAACATACCTGTGATAAGGTTGAAGGTTGCACTACTCATGAGTGAAAGAACAAATGGAGCAGAACTGTGGCTCTCAGTGGTCTGTCCTGTCCCGGGGACTGGAAAGGCTCTTGCAGCTCCTGCAGCCGTGCCGGGCTGTGTCGGGCTGCAGCAGCGTCCAAGGCAGTTCATAGCCCAAGGGGATGTTGGCATTGCAGGCACTAGAGTGTATGAAATCAGTAAACCCCACTAGCTAACTCTTGGCAGTGCGTGACACGATCTTCAGTGGAAGCAGGAACCATTACCTGAGTTACTGGTTACCCAGAAGATCATCAGGATTAGGACCTCTCCTAGGTCACGGCACCATTTTTCTAGTGCTCCTGTGCAAGCTAGCTTGGAGCTATCTTTGGTACGCTCAGGTTCTCTGTGCTCACGTATTATTTTATTGCATTAACAGCTAATAGCGGAGACACTCACTCAGGAAATTCCTATTTAGCATCATCGTTGTTATCTTTCTTATTTGGCCTATTTTAATTTACAAATACCGGTTGCTGCATCTTCACAGTATGCCTATAAAACAGGAGAATACAGCCTGCCCGCTGGATACACGAGATGTCGTGTCTGCTCCAGCTAAGACCAGGAAACCAACTGAGTTTTGTTGGTGGAGGTGGTGGTTTGGAACAGATATCCAAACCTAATCGAAGAAAATGTATTATGGTCATGGACTGGAAAACCATACAGGGCTTTGTTTAAGCATGGAACTTATTGCCCATGTGATGATAATGTTGCTGCAAAGCTGATGAGCACCACTGCCCACGAGCAGCTTCCCTGTACCTTCTAACAGATCTGCGCATATCTGAAAAACAGCTGTGGGCTTAAACCTGCAGATGTGAATTAGAGAGAGGTCCAGGATGACTAGACCTCCAGTTCTCATTGAATTTCAGAGGAAGCTGGATGCCAGGCTTTCTAGAAAGCTGCAGCTTTAAGTGAGTGATGCTTCCTGACAAAATTTTATGACCTCACTGTGGATCATTACTGCAGATTTTAGGACAGAGTTTTGAAGGTGGTATTTCATTGTAGCTTGTGAAAACTATCTTTTTACTGTCTTACGGTTGAGCTCTTCTGATTTTGGTATTTAACCATTTAGTCCACTCAGAGGTTTTAGAAACTATTGTTTCTCATTTACCCAGAGGATGACAGCAACAGTTTTCCTCAAGATATCTCTGAAAATTCAAACACACTTTTTTTTGGCAGCATCAAATTATTAGCAGAGTTCCTTAGCACTGCTCATTTAACGTAAAAATTCACCTCTTTCTATCCATGTTTAAGAGATGGTTAGATGTTGCGCTTAGGGCCATGGTTTAGCGGTGTTGATAGGGATAGGCAAAGGTTGGACTCGATGATCTTGAAGGTCTCTTCCGAGCAAAACTGTTCTATGATTCTATGCTCAATTCTTCAACTGTTCCCAGCCAAAGAAATCATTCCGAAAGGACAAAAAAAAAACTTTTAACTACAAGGACAAGTCAGAAATTGGTTTCAGTTCTTGGCATAAGATAAAACTGTAAATTGTACAAACTATGAAGTTTACTGATTCTCTTATTCAGTCAAGATACACCCTGCTGAGTGTTTGAGTATTCAGTGTCACGTAATTTAGGCGGTGTGTGCCGACGTCCCTCAGACCACTGGGAAACAAGGTCTTTTAGTTTGCAAACCCCACGTTTATGGCTCCCAACATGCAGAAAGCTGCATTAACAGCACGAGTGATGATTGCGCGGAGAAAGCCATACATCCCTTTTATTTCTCTTGCAAAGATCCCTCAGAGGAGTGTCCTGAGACTATGGTTTATAACTATAGCGTGAAGTACTGCAACCAGTCGTGCCGCTCGCTGGACGAGCCCGACCCGCTGTGCAAAGTTCAGATTGCTCCCATGGAGGGTTGCGGCTGCCCGGAAGGGACCTACCTCAACGACGAGGAGAGATGTGTCGCTCCAGATGACTGTCCCTGCTACTACAAAGGCAAGATTGTTCAGCCTGGCAACTCCTTCCAAGAGGACAAACTGATGTGGTAAGCTGCCCCGTGACGCGAAGGTTGAGGACCTTGGGGGATGTTGGGGTTCGATGGGGAAGTCCCGGCTCTAAACCTTGAATTGTGTCATTTTACTGTAAGGAACAATGAAAATTTTACTCTAGATTGTACCAAAGCAAATATTCCTCTAGCAGAAAGTGCAGCCACAGCAAAGGTTAAGATCCTGCACCCCTGCTAGCAAACAAGAACCTGAGAACATTTTAAGGAGAGGAATGTTCGCAGTCTATCTCTTTGCCAAGTTCATTGTTGCATAAAAATTATCCGGGAGCAAGTTTTCCAGAAGACCAGGAGGCTTGCGGGAATTCATTGCTTTGGAAAAAAAAAAAGCAAAGTAAAGCATGTCCTCCAACATACAATGCTGCTGGCTATTTAAAAATAAAAATGGTCCAAGAAAAAAAAATCTCATATTTTAAACTAAGTTTATTTAAACAGAAGTATTTTAAATACTAAAAATTAGGTAATTGATTTCCATCTACAGTTGAAAAACAATCGCTATTTTTTCTTTTTACCTAGTTCATGGCAGCAATGTGAAGAAACACCAGGGAAGGCTGTTTTATTCAAACAATTTATTTGTATCTTTAGATGTCTATGTATTCTTGCTCTCTCTCTTCCAACTCCAATGTTTTTTTTCCGAGGATCCTAGACCGTTTTGTAAACACAGATTCATGTAACCATTTAAGAGGCCTTCTATTTAAGAAAGTATCAGTCTCTTCTCACGGAATGGAAAATGGATGCTTAGGAAAAATGTGATTTAGGCAGTAAATCAGAGGCAGGTGAAGGAAGGGTATTCAAGGGCTGGGTGTCTTAATCTCCTTTCTAGGGGTGGTAATTCCTGTCTGTGAACCTGATAGCTGTACCAAATCTGCGTTTCAGTAGGAATTGGTTATCTGTGTGACTAGGGAAGGTTTGCAGTGCCTTTCTCTCTAGTGAGAGAGAAATGTGCAAAGAGCTGATGTGTTTCGTTTTATGGCATCTCTTTAGCAAATGCATTCAAGGAAGACTGGACTGCATTGGAGAAACTGTCCTGGTGAAAGGTGAGATTTTGTTACGTAATGGCATTACGTTAGTGTCAGCTAGTATTAAAGATGTTTTTCTCTGTTATGTCTCATGTTCTGTAACATTCTAGCATCCTGCACGTTTTTGCCTTCTCCCTGAAACGTGCTGGTTGTTGCTAATAGTTGCCTTTGTAAAAATGCCGCCAGGCGTACTGAGTTCTTTAAAAGATGAAGATATTTCCCGAAGCCTACAAGTTTTCTGTCTCCTTTCCCCTACACTGTTGGAGGGTAGAAGCAAATCTAATAGAAACTGTAAATGAGAGGTGCACGCTGCCCTCTGAAATTTTCCGCTCTCTGTTACAATTGCTGGTGGAGTTCTTTTGCTAAATTACCTTCCTAAAATGTTCCCTTCCTCCTTACAGATTGCCCAGCTCCTATGTATTACTTCAACTGCAGCTCTGCAGGGCCCAGTGCGATTGGATCCGAGTGTCAGAAAAGCTGTAAAACGCAGGACATGCACTGTGTAAGGACTTCACCTCCTAGCAGGAGCTTGGGACACCATGGGCGTACACATGCGATGGTCCTTAGCCCGCGCTGCCGCTACCACATTATGCTCTTCAAGGGCCAACTCCTTCACTTATAACACAGCAGCTGTATCTCCCCTTGTAGCTGTGACACTTGTAGTTTGTTGGTCACTAACCTAGAGTTATGGGATTTGAAAAACAATCCCAAACTTCAGCATCCAGAGCCAAGCACCTCTGCTCATCCCCTGCACTTTCTGTGTGTTAACGAGCTGCCTTGTGTTGTGTTTTGTACACGCAGTACGTCACAGAATGCGTTTCTGGCTGCATGTGTCCCGATGGGCTGGTGCTGGATGGCAGCGGAGGGTGCATTCCCAAAGACCAGTGCCCATGTGTCCACGGAGGGCACTTTTATAAACCCGGGGAAACCATCAAGGTGGACTGCAACACATGGTATGGCATTCCCGGGAGCTTTGTTTTATAACAAAGGCTGTTGAAATTGTCAGTGAGCAGCGTGCCCATGGGGTAGGATGTAGTTCAAAGCCTTCCTCTTCATCGTTAGAGCCATCAGATTTTGGTAGAAATACAAGGGGAGACATTTCCTCTTTGCACGAGCCTGCATTTGAGGAGGACAGGTACCAAAATTTTCCGTCAAAATATTTCCATCCTTTTCTGCAAACAGCTTCCATACTAGCCTTAGGAGTACCAGCCCATGTCCAGGTTGGTCTGTGGCTGGTCAGCCTACAAGGGGGAATTGAGTCTGTTGGGCAGAGCTGAGCCCCACAACAAGATTCAATTTAGAGGACAGAGGAATCACAACGATCTTCCAGTGACTTGCAGCACTTCTGTGTGCGAACTCTCAAATGAGATAAATGAACGCTCTCATAACTCTGCCACAGACTTCACTGTCATTACTGATCAGGGCAGGTAAAATGCTTTGAATCCTTGCTTGTTATTTAGGGAGGATGAGATTGTATAGTCCTGCCAAGGATGTGCACAGAAAACAAGTTTAATGTGTGAAGCCAAACCCTGATAAGCCGATGTCACAGAGGACATTAAGAGGTTTTACTGGGGAAAATTAACTCTATCCCAGCCAGACCTAACACTCAAGGGAGCGCAGGGATAATATTGGTTCACAGCACTGTACTCAGGAACAGAACTGACCACATGGTACCTCACCAATTAATATTCAGAAAAGGTTGAAATATTCAGTTCTTCGCTTTGAACTTGTCTCCTAAATCCCCACTGTCTGCTGCCAGGACTTAATGATTTAAAACATATCTGAAGTTAAAAAATAGAATAGACAAAAATTCAAGCATGTCATGGTAGTAAACATGAACTTTTTGATTCATAAAGCCATCTCCTGGCGTGGTCTCAGACCAGCTGAGAGGGCAAGCCTGGAAGAGCTGCTTTCGGGAAGCATCTCGCCTCCTGGAAGATGGTTGCTTTCTTTGAAGCACTGCTAAAGACAAACCTCTGAATTATTCTGCCCAGTTTGGGGTTAAGGGAAAAGCGTGCTTCCTGCAAAGATTGTGATTCTTTGCATTTTGCCTCCCAGCACCTGTAACAAAAGGCAGTGGAACTGCACAGACAACCCCTGCAAGGGAACCTGCACTGTCTATGGCAACGGGCACTACATGAGCTTTGATGGGGAGAAGTTTGATTTCCTTGGAGACTGTGACTACATCCTAGCTCAGGTATCTTTTTATTATTTATTTTCCTGTATGTATGCTTTTCACACCTTTTCACACTGTGAGGTGCCGTCCGAGTAATTAAAGGGCTGGCCTACACGAAATAATCAACACTGAGGGGCAGAGCCTACTCAGTTAGAGCAAAAACAATGAGATTTTTCCATACAAAAGCAAAGAAATTACCCCTCACAGTGACACAAGAGGGCACTGTGTGATCCTAAACGATTAACTCCTGGCCTGGACAGCCCTTTTCCTGATGTCATTCCAGCATTTCCAAGGCAAAGGAGTTGGTGTGGTGTTGAAAGAATCTTTCAGCCATCTGAGAGTGACAGCACGGAAGTTAACGTGTTGGACTCATGTATAATACTTGCATGTAATGACACAGTACCTGCTGAGACATTCTGCTATGCCCAAATTACACTTGGTTTTGCTAATTAGAAAAATAAAACTAAAATTACCTTTTTGGCTGTGCAGGGCTGGTGCTATGAAAAGCTCAGGTTTTTTTCCATAACTTTTCTCACTGAAATTCCTGGTCAAGTATGAACCTGCCCCCAGGTTAACCGCCACCCAGAGTTTTGATGAATTAAAAAGTGACAGAAGAACAGAAGTCAGATTGCAATGTCATTCATTTAAAGCTCCTGAAAATCTATTAGACTAGTCTAGTTGCTTGAAAATATCTAATACAACGTTATCTATTTTTCCTAAGGATTTTTGCCCCAATAATAAGGATGCTGGCACCTTCCGAATTGTAATTCAGAACAACGCCTGTGGGAAGTCACTCTCCATCTGCTCCCTAAAGATCACACTGATTTTTGAGGTTTGTCTAGAACTGGTTATAACTTAGGAGCCGTGGTCTGGACTTTGTAGCAGTTAGTGTCGTACCCCCTTGTATTCCAACGCGGTTGCTGCTCTGGATGTCAAACAGGCAGAAAGCAGAGGCAGGCAAGCTGGGAAAGGTTTAGGTGTTTGGTGTTAACAGGGCTGGGGGCTTCTGCAGGTGAGGCGATAGACGCAGGGAGTCACCAGGTGTGTGCATGTGCGCGTGCGTGTATTTGCATCTGTGACGTTACTATAGGAGGATGGTATAGGTGTAGTAGGTGGTGTAGGTTTATTGGTGGTATAGGAGTTCTGGTGAAGTTTTCAGAGGAGCGTGGCTCTGGACCCTGGTTTGAGCACAAATGTAGTTGCAGGGGGAAGATTTTCTTCCCTCCAGCTCAGATGAAGAATTTCCCCAAAGTGTACACCCCTGTAGCAGGGGCTGAGGGGGGTAGTGAAAAAAACCAATATGACAAGGGGTGTTCCAGTGTGTCCCATTGCCCGTGCACTCAGGAGGTGCTGTGCCAGCAGAACAGATTTCATCCAGAATGAGGACGATTTCTGTGGCCCTGAGGTAAGGCGCGTCACGCAAGGGCAGATGTTTCCCGTTGAAGTCAGTGGGTCTTTTCTGGCGATAGACTAATTTGTGGTGCAAGGACTACAGAAGAATAAGATAAGGGGCAAGAGGCAGAACACCAGTGCTGTTGCACTTCAGTTTTCTATTCGATATCCTTTCACGCAATGTGTCTGTTCCTTGTAGAGCAGTGAAATCAGGCTTTTGGAGGGAAGAATTCAGGAAATAGCAACCGATCCAGGAGCTAAGAAGAATTACAAAGTGGATCTCAGAGGAGGTTATATTGTAATTGAAACAAATCAAGGGATGAACTTCATGTGGGACCAGAAGACTACTGTTGTTGTTCATGTGGCACCAGCTTTCCAGGTAGGTGTGGAGTGGACTAAGAGTTACAATTTCAGAAGCAAGCAGGCCATATCTTGTGGTTTTTTTCATTGTTCAGTCAATATTTGGAGCTAGAAGTAAAGCCAGACACTTGGCAATACTGGAGGGCTAATGGAGGGATCTTGTCACTTGAAGCTCAGCTTTTGCTAAGCTGTGTTTTGATGGCTGTTTAGAAATTTGCAGCTGTTTTGCCTTGGCCCGTTCTACAGTTTCTTTCCGTCAAACAGTGAGCCGCACTCAAAATGATCAAACCATTTCCTGTGCCTACGCAAATTACCCAGGGAAAAGTCTGTGGCCTTTGTGGGGACTTCGATGGCCGCTCCAGGAATGACTTCACGACCAGAGGACAGTCCATGGAGATGAGCATCCAGGAGTTTGGAAACAGCTGGAAAATAACAAGCACCTGCTCAAATATAAACATGACGGACCTGTGTGCCGATCAGCCTTTCAAGTCTGCCCTGGGACAGAAGCACTGCAGCATCATTAAGAGCAGCATCTTTGAAGCCTGTCACAGTAAGGTAAGCCTGCTCTCCCGTCCTCAGTAGTTTCACACTAGGTATTTGTTTCTATTATGCAAAAGATTTGCACACAATTTTTTACTATCAGAAGCTACTACACAGAATCCTTGAGTACAAGGACTACCTCTCTCAAAACCTCACTTTGCAGCTATGCCAGCTGAACCCAGCTGCACAATGTCATGGAAACAGCAGTGAAGACAAAGAGGACAATAGTTGGAGACCAGATTTAAAAAGTTAGCTATCAGTTTGTAAAATCTAAAGATAGGGTAGGACTGTTTGTATGGGGAACCTAGGGAAAGTTTATTCAAATTACCCAAAGAGATTAAATACTTGATTTTAAACATGAATTATTCTAAACAGAAACAAGGCTACTAATTCTTAATGAGAACACCTATACAAAGTTTCAGTGCAGTTTAATAAGCCATTTTAAAAGCAAACTTGGCTTAATTTCCTTGGTTAGTTCATGTTGGCACAGGTTAAAACACGAGACATCAGTGGAAGTAAGATTTCCTTTTATACTCAGTCACTATCAGTTAGAGAGTGCACACAGCATATGGCTGTGCTAACTCAAAGTGAGGGAGTTCAGTCCTGCAGAAATCACTCTGCAAAGACATTTTGAGCACAAATGCCAGTATTACACACACAACAGCAAGGTGTAGAGTCCAGTTTTACCAGGCAGGTGAAAATAGAAAACCACTTGCTGTAAAATATCGTTGCTCCTACATGATGATTCCAGTCTCTCACAGACTCAGCCTGGTGGATGGTAGAAACTCAGAACATTTTCTCGACTTAAAACACTGCAGCAGGTACATCGGTGGTGACAGGTCTGTTGGCATTTCGACAGGTAAACCCAATTCCGTATTATGAATCCTGTATTTCGGACTTCTGTGGCTGTGACAGCGTGGGAGACTGCGAGTGCTTTTGTACCTCTGTGGCCGCTTATTCAAGGAGCTGCAGCCGAGCGGGTGTCTGTGTCGACTGGAGAACACCCGCTATTTGCCGTGAGTATCGCGCAGAAGATCATGCGCACGGAAAAGCAGTGCTCCGTGCGCCCGAGCACGTGGGAGAGAAACAAAAGCAGAATTCACACATTGCTGTGCCTGCGTGACTTAAGCTCAGCAAAGAACCTCTGCCCGGTGTCTGAGACTTCAAAGTTTTTTATTCTTCTGTTCCAGCTGTGTTCTGTGACTATTACAACCCACCTGACAAGCACGAGTGGTTCTATAAACCCTGTGGAGCCCCTTGCCTAAAGACCTGCAGGAACCCACAAGGGAAATGTGGGAACTTGCTCTACAGTTTAGAAGGTAATTCTTGCTCGGCTTTGGTTTATGGGAATTGAAGCTATTAGTCTGCTTTTAAATGCCTTAAGCACCAAGGTTGCTGAAAGTCTCTCCCATTTGCCCCAGAAACTCATTGACCATACCTCGCCTGGGCTAATTCTTTGCGTGATGGTGCCATTCGTAAAATAATTTGCCTGTTGCCTTAGACAGATAAAAGGTCATTCAGCCTAAATTTGCAAAGAGTAATTATCTGTTGACAAACAGAGTTAATTAAAGCTTGTGGGAGAGAGGGAAAAAGAGAATGTGGAAAAATAATTGGTAGCACAAAGAACATTCATACCAGGATCACATCCATTTGGGGGTCAAATCAACATCCGATAGAGGTATTTATGTGTTTTCCCTGGATCTGTGTAAAGCAGACTAAGAACACTTTGTTGACTCTAACTTTCCAGGCTGTTACCCAGAGTGCAGTCGTGACAAGCCGTATTTTGATGAGGAGAGCAGGGAGTGCGTCACCCTCCCCAACTGCACATCATGGTAGGTCAGTTCATGGTGAGAGAGGCAGAATGGGAGTGCAAAGAACAAGCTAGGCAATGGCTGCTTTAGGTTCATAGGCAGTGGCAATTATTGTTAAATCCTCCAGGAGTGGGCTTTTATGTAAAAGTAGATGCAGTTGCAGACATTATTTCACATGCAGTTTCAAGTCAATATGAAAGTTGTCTTTTTTTCTCTTTTTCTTCAGTGATCCTGAAGAGAAACTATGTACTGAAGACTCCAAAGGTAACTTTTTGCCATTCATTGGGTGATCGTAAGACTGAAACAACTCACCATACCACATTACCATGGGCGTGTTGGCGATAGGATTCCAGCTAGCTAGTTCAATAGGTGGATGTGCAGCAGCACAGATAGACTTCGAAGAGCAAAACGCAGCCTTTGGCCTGAAGAACTCTCTGAAGGTTAATCATAGGGAGGGAGAAGGGAGGCATGAAATGAGGGATTTGTCTCACTCAGGTAAACAGCACTTCTCCACGTGTGCACTTCCTCGGTAGTCAGTGATGACAGGCAGACAGAAGGCTAAAGCAGGCTTCAGTGCTTGTTTTAATGGCGCAGATTTTGCAGAGGTGCTATTTCCTGACCACTAATTTCATAATAAGCCTG
>NW_009694992.1:0-911 GCF_000703405.1 Apaloderma vittatum | reverse complement strand
GTATCTGATCAGGACAACAGATTAAAAAAAAAGCAAACTGCTGATAAAAAAATTGTTACAGAAATGACTCAGCAGAATCCTCCTCAATCCATCCATCTCCTCTCACTGCAACTAGTCTCACTGAATTTCATTTGTAAACTAAATCCGTTTTCTCTACGGAAAATTAAATATGAGGTAAGCAAGAAGTGAGATGTTTGACATCATAACCATCATTAAAGCAGTTCAGTAACCGAGCAGTTACAAAGGACACGTTACATCACAGTGACAGGTCTGGACAGTCAGGGATGCAGTAGCCCCAGCCTCATTATCAAAATGATGGTTAGATCAAATGAAGGGAAAAAAATCCCAAAGTAAAACACTTGAAAACTAAAAAAAAAAAACACCACAATTGCTTTACCTCTGAGAATTGCTTGAGACACATCAAGGAGGCCATCTGTCTGGAGCTGGTAATTGCTTCAATTCTGCAGAAACAACAGCATGTTTCAAAAATCTGTTTAGAATTTGGGGTTTGATTTACAAGTGGAGATTGGAGAAGATGGATGAGTCATTTAAGAGCAAACACGGAGCAAAACACAAGGATTATTTCACGTTCCTATCATACCTTGGGATATTGTGTTCTTGGATAAGCAACATCATTTTCCAGAATTGAGCCTGATACTGCTTCATGAGAGCGTTGCCACACACCTACGGTACAGAAATCCACAAAGACCAGATTCCAGAACTGGGCTTCAGACTAGCAGGACAACTTTAATGAATTTGTTCAGTATCAACCACCTAATATTTTAACCAAACATTGAAAGAAATATACCTACACCTACAAGGAAATCCTCTAAATGCCATCACTGTCAGCACAACGACTCTGAACGCCACCACTGCCAGAACGACGACCTTTGTTCTCATTGACTGTGCGG
>NW_009694991.1:0-925 GCF_000703405.1 Apaloderma vittatum | reverse complement strand
CCCACGTTAGGGGTAGGATCGAAGCCCCGCGGTTTTCTGTCGTTGTGCACGTTGAGGTAAAGATTGTGAACGTACATAATTGTTTCTAACAGCGTATCTTAAAGTGTATTTTGGGCCAGAATAACGTGCAAAAGGTAGTCTTGTGTGTTTTCAATGAAAAGGTTAAATTGATTGATACCATGTAGTTACACCCAACATCTAGGTATGACTTAAAATTTTTTGAACACATGGGTAATTGAGCAGGCAGTGCTTGTAAAAGTAAATATATTCATTTAATTATGGGCCTCTGTAAATAACATATGCCATACAAGTGACTCATGAAATGTATTTGCTCTCCTAACTAGTTAAATTCCATGACGAAGGACAATAAGGAAAATGCAGCCAGCTGTACAGAGATCTTCGTGTGAACTACTGTAACGTGACCGATTTTGTAATTAAAAAAATCACACTTCAGCTTTACCCAGCTTAATACAGTATATTGAGCAATTGTGATGTTTTTTAAGAGATCTAACAGTAGTTGCTAGACACTACAAAGTAATTAAGCACACTTAGCATTATTGTGTGTTTTACTATTTACAAGTATGTTCTAGGCTCTTCTTTTTGAGTGGGGTGAGATTTTTGTATTGGCCTATTCAACAAGTGTTAAAAACACCTGGCAATGCTGGATAGTATTTGAAACATATATTAAAAAATATTATTTAAATCTTCAGGTACTGAGAAGGAACCAATCTCCCTAAAATTGAAAAGGTACTGTGAACATTCTCTCTGGAAGCGTAGCAGCTTCAGGAAGATGGTTTTTAATTTTTGTCTGAACAAGAACACTTAGCTGCAGCATACTTAAAAATTCTTCAGGGCCCAGACCTAACTCTTGACACCAGTGAATGCAGAGATGTATGTTTGTGTTTTCAAAGAAAAACAATGCCAC
>NW_009694990.1:26221-41117 GCF_000703405.1 Apaloderma vittatum | reverse complement strand
TCCGGGGCTTGCCCGGGACAGGGATGGGGATTAGCCGCAGCAGGTGCAGGGGCCGCTTGTCATGCAGATAGCGAGCGAGTGAGCGACCTGGCGTTGGGACCGTCCTGGTATCGCCCCAGCCTGGCCGGGCGGTTACGTAACGTCCTGCGCACGGAGTCTGCTGGGGACGGAGCAGCGCGTCCTCCTTGGCCCCGGAGCCCCGGGGCACCCTTGGAGAAGAGCTTCGCTTCGCCGGGCAGGCAGGTCTCGGGGACCGCGTTTCCATTTGCATCTGTTGTTTGCGAGGTAGAAGAACTCTAGGCAAGCGGTGCATCCTTCTTGGTCTGAACAGTAGTTCAGAATCTTTGCAGTACTGGCTGTATGGAGCTGTGCAGTTGAGTTTGATGTCTGTATACAAATGTGTTCAATGTGTCGATAAATTCTTCAGAACTTACTAGAAAGCAGAATGGGGCAAGCATTGATGAACAGTTTATGACTAAAACTCCCTTTGCAGAAAATTGTTATTCCTTGTAATAAAAAGTTCATACATCCTTCTCAGTTAGCGTGCTTTTGCAGTAGAACTTCAGCACAACGTACTCTTATAATACTTAGAAAAAGTCTTTTAACAAAACCATCTAAAGGCTATGAAGTAGAGCCTCATATCCTTCTATCCGCATCTTGAATTAACAGTGTCATAAGCATTCCTTCATCGTTGTGTATGGTCACCTGTTACTTTGTCCTCAAGTGTTTTCAATGTGCTTTATTTATTTGGAAGATTATGATGTTGTATTCTTCTTTTTCATGGTCTCTGAAAGTGGAACATTTAATTACTGTCTCCAGCTGTGTTTCTTCGCTTTTTTCCTGATGGAACAACTGTCATAGCTTTTCTTAGCAGGAGGGAATCAGACCTATGATTACGGTCTGAAAGTTTCTTGCTGTTTGCTCAAGACTCTTGGCTATTCCTACTGCTTTCTAGTGAAGTTTCAGAGTTTTCTCTGTGCAAAACCGAAGAGACCTTCTGCTTTTTAAGTTCTTTATTGTGTTGTTTTTCCCCCCGCAAATACTAATTTAGCTTTTGCTCAGCAATGATATAGAACTTGGTATAGCATTTATACTGACTTTCAGATTGAAATAAAAAGGGCACACTGTTTTTCTCTAGTTTGCATCAAGTAATTTCAGTATTAGAGCATGCTTTTATTGGTAGCAAAGATAAAGCCTTAATTCTTACGTCAGTGTTAAACTCTATGTTTATATGAGTTAATGTTGACTGCTAATTTTTTTTTTATTATTATTTTTTTCTTAACTGTTCTTTGGAAATGTCTCTCTTGTTTTCTCCCAGGCCTAGAGTTACAGCTCTCTGATTGCAAGTGTGCAGACCAGAAGCTGAGGTGAGATATGCTGAAGTTTTTATGCCTTTGTGGAAAAACTTTCTCTGAAGCTGTTATGGCATTTATTGGAAAGAATGAGGAAATTTCTAATTGTTTTGCTTTCTTTTCTTCAGTGTGAAAACAAATAATGTTTGAAAAAGGAGGAGTAATTCAGAACAGAAAACGTGAATGCTATGGTTAACTGGTTCCAGTCGTTCGAGAATCTGTTTTCTCATTGTGTGAAACTTGTTCAGCATCGGGATAAAGGATAACGACTCTATGGATATACAGAATTCTTCACCATGGTAAAACTCGCCAACCCGCTGTATACAGAGTGGATCTTGGAAGCAATCAAAAAGGTAAAGAAGCAAAAGCAGCGTCCTTCAGAGGAGAGGATATGCAATGCAGTGTCATCTTCACATGGTTTGGACCGCAAAACTGTTCTGGAACAGTTAGAGTTGAGTGTTAAAGATGGAACTATTTTAAAAGTCTCCAACAAGGGTCTCAACTCCTACAAGGATCCTGATAATCCTGGGAGAATAGCACTTCCAAAACCTCGGAACCATGGCAAGTTGGATGGTAAACCAAACGTGGACTGGAATAAACTTATTAAACGGGCAATTGAGGGCTTGGCTGAGTCTAGTGGCTCATCCTTGAAGAACATCGAGCGCTTTCTGAAAGGTCAGAAAGATGTGTCTGCGTTATTTGGAGGTAGCACTGCCTCCGTTTTTCACCAGCAATTACGGTTAGCTGTCAAACGTGCTGTTGGCCATGGTAGGCTCCTTAAAGATGGACCTCTATACCAACTCAACACTAAAGCAACCACTAATACAGATGGGAAGGAGAGCTGTGAGTCTCTTTCCTGTCTCCCTCCAGTGTGTCTCCTTCCCCATGAAAAGGATAAGGTAAGACCCAGTTTGCATGGACATTCTCTTGTGATGAAATGTGTTGATAGAGTCACAATTTAAATTCAATGATTTGTTTAGCTTGCGTCTTCTAAATTAAAAATGACTGATATGCATTTAGGATCCTACTGTATCCAAATTTCTAAGTGTGATCAGAGGAAACAGACTGTAATTTGTACTTTGGACCTGAAAACAGCAAATTAACTACTGTGGGGAATTTACCTCTTAATGCTTCTGTAAAGAAGAATTGAATGCATAACAGGCTTACTGTAGTTATGTTAGCAAAGCACAGGAAGTAAGCCTTCACTCTTTAAGGAGAGGTGGATTTGCAAAGCGTACTGTAGATCATCTCTTATTTTCAGATTTTTATTTGACTGCCAGTTCAGCTTCCTATTTGAATACAAATAATATAGTCAAGCACTGATTAGCAGTTATCACCTAATGCTTTTTTAGAGGCTTACTTTGTTCACAATAAAAAAAAATCACTTTCTGTCCCAGAACGGCTTTGTTGTGAAATAGGAAGAAAAGATTTATAGGATACAGCAGTTGAAAAAACAACTTAAATCAGGAGGATGTCGAGAGTATGGAAATGCCGGAATGAACCCATGGGCTTCTGTTACCTTTTGTGTGCCTCCACTCACCTGTCTTAAATATAGTTAGTTATACAAGCCACAGTATTTTTCTGTTGTTTTCTCTTACTTTTATGATTTTTCCCCCTCCTTTCTTCCATCCTTCTGCATTCCTGAGGTCTTTGACCCTCCACTCCAACCTCAAGATGAATTTGTTAGAGTGAAATTCGTACCCACTCACTATCTTTCCTGTCCTTGTGCTTCTGTGGAAGCAGAGTTAAATGGAAGCCTCTCGTTGTTTATTGAAGACCAATTTGCTAGTAATTCATATCTTTGCTCTACTAGTCTACAACACTTCAGGAATATGGACATTTTTTTTTCTATCCATAATAGATACATTTTTCAGCAGTGTTGGAGGTTTTTTTGTTTTTGAAATATCCTCTTAAGGGATGAGTTCTTGGATTGTGTGCTATTCATGTTTCAAGTTTGCTTCAGTCTCTGATGAGCAAGCTGCTTTGTGATCTGTGGGGCCTTGAAGGCCTTCTTCCCCCCCAAAATCTGCAGAGGTGCTGTATCACCAGTAAAGTTTCTCCAAAGTTCTGATTTGACTGTGGAAGCTCTACCACGGATGCAGTACTTAACTAGTCAGAGCATTGTATTTTTTGCTAGTGGAACGTAGGAAGTTGGTTTTACTACCATGAATATTACAGCAGCTTCCTCTATCCTTTTTTTCGAAGAGTTCTGTCTATGAATGTCTACCATGTACTTCTCCAACTATGTCTGTAATGAAATCAGTATGACTGTAAAATGGTACGAAAACTGGCTGTAAACAAGCCTGGCACATAAGGCAGCTGGATGGAGAGTGGTAATAACAGTGGAAAATATTAGCTGTGCATATTATTATTAACACAGCATGTTTTGCAGCCTATTCAGTCTTGTAATGTGCCAAAACTCAGGACTAGCTTGATGCTCTTTCAGACAAAGTGTTTCCTGGGGCTTTCTTAAAATGGGATGTATCAGAGTGGTGAAGGATAATATGCGTTACTATAAATACTGATTTTGGTCCAGGATTTGGTTTTTGACCCCTGAAAAATACATGTATCAAGTTTTTCTGTGTTCAGGTGTACATAACTATAAACACATGCGCACATATATGTTTGTGTGTTTTGTGAGTTGTTAGATATATTCCCTAATTCCTTTCCGCTTGCTCAGGTCTCAGCAGCTCGAGCACCGAAAGGAATTGTTAGTAATGCTAGAATGTACAGTAGCTGTAATAGAAGTTTTGTAAGGGGTTTCTTCAATAAATCTGATTATTTTTTAAGATGTGTTTTAAACTAGTGTCTAAATTTCTTCTAATCATGTACCATCTCTGTGCTGTGTAATCCGTGCTGAGTTTCATAGTAGCTTTAAGTCTTTTTGAAGATAAGATGTTAAAACACCCGTGTAGATTCTTCCAGCATTAATTGACTGGCAAGTCAGTGGAAGCCAAAAGATCAGTTCTTTCCTACAGGATATTTAAGACAGTTTTGTTGGGTTTTTTTGTTGTTTTTGTGTTGTGTAGTTTTTTAATGCAGACACTGTGATGGTCTTCCTTCATTGTACTGTTTTCTGTTAAATCTCAACCAGTTATGCAGGTGCAAAAGTGCAAAAGTTATTGGGTGCTTGAGTGTGTTGAGGCATTTTGAGGGAGGTTGTTTGATTTTTGTTTGTTTGGGTTTTTTTTGTCTTCAGTGTTATTATTCAGTACAGATTCTTTGGGAGAATTTTGGTGCTGTTTCTCTTGATTCTTAGAAGAAACTTGGCAACAACATGGACAAAAGTTCACCCTTCCAAACCTGAGAAATCATAATGACCCATCTCTTGTTTGCTGCTGTTATTCTTTTTCTTTGCACTATTTGGTCTTTAACATGCGTTTAAGAACTCTCCATAGACCACGTAATCCAAATTTATGAATCTTAAAGGTGTAATATCTGTTTCTTTTATTTGTTCAAATGTAGCTTCCATTCAGCTGCATGTGCTCACCTGTTTGATAGTAGTGTCACTTTGTTTAGATGCCTACAAGTGAACATTCAATTTTCGATGTTTTCTTCTGTATTATGAAAGTGAGTACCTTGCAGGAGGTTGATGAAAGATGAAGCTTAGATTTTTAAAACAGACTAAAAAGCAGCACTACAAAAATTTTATTTAATGATATTATTTGCTTCTTTTTAGACCTTATTTTTTATCCCAGTGTTATGTGAATACCACATTGTAGTGTGCAAGGGCAAAAAATCCTGGTGAGTTAGTATGGTTTACCAGCTAGTGATGACATGCTGCTGACATTATGATTTTGAAATTCCTGGCCTAAAAACACAATTTGAATGAAAACAAGCAAACAGGAAAAAAGCCTGCTGATGGGAAGGGCTCAATGCTGAATTTTACTTATCCGTTAGTGACCAGGACTGACAAAAGAAGGGTTGTCTTTAATTTCAAATGCTATGTGTGTCTTCACTCATGGGCTTTAGGGAACTGGCCCTTTCTTTTCAGTTTCCTGTAGTTTAGACACTAAAATGGGAATTGCAGTTAAGAACTGTTTTTTCATTCTCTGTGATGTTTTGGACTGAGTGCTGGACTGTGGTGTTGTTTCTGTGTTTCTGTGATAGTTGACACACTGATAAGAGTCTCAATACCTACCCCTCTTGTGTAAAGAAAGAAGCGGGGAGGGCCGGTGGAAGGTGGCAAGTTGTTGCAATACCTAAAAGTAGAGGAAGTTCATACTGAAATTGTGATGGAAGAAGATGGTTGAGGCGCTGCCTCTTGATTAAGTGTCAGGTAGGCACTATCCTTTCAGTGTAGCTGGAAGCAAGGAAGTGTAGATGTCAGGCCTCCCACATTAGGGCGGCTGAGGAGGTGATAAGTGTGGAGCAAAGAGCATTCAGCACCGAGTCCACCATCCGTCAGTGACATCTGTAGGGAAGGAGCAATGTTGTGTGAGGTAGACTAAAATAAGTAATCCCACTGCTATGGTGCAATTTCTACAGTAAAGCCGTGATTAAATATGCGTGAGAGCTTACTTTAAAGTATAATTGTCATTTCTGTTATATGTGTAATTAGTCTAGTTGCAGACTGAAACAGGATTTTTACTTCTTGAAGTTGTCTTTTACTTGAGGAAAAAATGCTATATGTCAGGATTTCTTCAGTGGAAGTTTTATTTCTTGAAACTTCTTACTAATTATCATTTTTTAAAATCCTTTTTCTGAGGTGGAAGAGAAAATTCTTTGGTGCTTCTTTGGAAACCGTAACTTATCTTTAAGTGGATGCCATATATCCTCACATAGCTGAGGGCAGATTTTTTTTTTGTCATCTCTATAAAAACTAAACAGTATAAACAATGATACTGTTTTAACATATACTGGCTATTGAGATGTCTTTGGGAAAAGCTTGACATGAGTATGCAGAAGAAAGAGGGTATCTTGACGAAATTTTCTGGGCCGTTTCACTGCCACTTGATTGGGAGCTTGGTTGGGATTCTGGGGGGGTGTTTGTGGTGTGTCTTGGTTTTTTGTTTGTTGTTCATGATTGGGGCAGGTGCCGTAGAGATTATTTAAGAAGTTAATCTTATTTGTACCGACACCTCGCATCTCTGCCCGATGTTGCAGCAGCCGTTGAAAGATAAAGCCAAGTGGTGTTTTGCTCCTCAGTGGCTACAGTTTGCAGCCCGGTTTATGAGCATTAAATGAAATTCTTGTTTTAAGTTAATGCTGCAAACTTCAGCTGCTGCTGGAGGGAGAGAATCTCTGATGGAGGAACAGACAGGGCAGCACAGGGGAATAGTCCTCTGCGTTGTGAACTGGCACATCGTCAGAGGCCGTGGGTGCAAGCTGTTGGGTTGGCTGTGCAATTTGCTATACTTGTGTTTTATCTGTACTACTAATACCTTTATTTCTTTGCTTACTTGTTGGTGGTTTGCATTTGCCAGACGGTACTGATTTGTCTTTTGTTTTGAAATACTCTATTTATGCATTTAAAACCTGAAAAGTAACAAGTATCTGATGCTTGTGTATGGCCATCAAATATATATTACGTATTTAATTGTAAGAAACTTCTTATGCAGTTGTGTGTTGCGTCTTTAGAATGCCGGGGGCAAGAATTGCAGATTGCAATACTTTAGGAGTCTTTTTGGATCAGAAACTTTGAAATAGATAATTTGGGGGTTGGGTTGTTTTTTTTTTTGTTGGTTGGTTGTTTTTGTTTTCCCCGTTTTGTTGAAATAGAAGAGCTCACTGAATCTGCGTTGGTCTGGAAAACCCTGAGTTGTCTTTCTGAACAGTTCTGATTGGTATAGTAGCCTTTATTTGTAGGGCTGTGGCATCTAGTTGTTCAAATCGTGTTGTGTGTTGGCATAATTGAAGAGCATCTTGTTTTAGAAGATTGGCCTGGAGTGTGAAGTAAGACAATATTCAGGAGATGAAGACCACAAGATAATACTACCTGTGTTACAAATAAAGGTCACAATATATTAGCTATATGCTGAAAGTTTTAATTGTGCCTTCTGGTCATTACAAAACAAATGTATGGTGGGGTTTTTTTCACCAAAAAAAGGCACTTTATTACGGAAGGATTTACTGCAGGGTATATATCTTCCTTTGGAATCACTTTGCATGATTTTAAAATTGTGTCATATGATGGTCAAGCTAGAAGGATGAACGCAGCCACAGCTGGAATACTAGCTTTAGTGAAAAAACTATCTAGATGATATGAGGGGTGAGAATGTAGTACTCGTTTGAAAGTCCAGGGATACTGTGTTACCTTATGGATGCAGCAGTCTTTGATAAGTGCTAAAGCTGTTATTCCCAGAATGCTAAAGTGTAATGTTTCAGTACCCTGCATGTTCTGTTTATCCATTCACGATCGACAAAAATAGTAATAATGTACTAAGCAAATAGGAATTAAATTTACCATTTATGTGGTATTTTATGATTTTTTTTTTGCAGTATGACTACAATTAACAAGTACTGTTCAATAGTTAATATAGTATTCCTACAATGCAAGAATTACTGTGCTACTATAAGACTACTACAATATGGTAATGTATAAGAGCAAAGAGCTCTCTCCTGGTACACTACTGAGAGCTAAGCTCTAGTAAAATGCAGTTCTTAAGACTGGAGGCTCTAGTTAAAGACCTCTTGCTCTGCTTTTGTTTTGTTGGTACTTGTTACAGCACACAGGTTAAAAGGCTGTAAGAGTTTTTGTAAAATTGCTATTAAAAAGAAAAATTAACCCATCAGCTAACTGAAGGAGAAGTTGGAATAATTTATGTATGTGTTGGATGTTTCCAGAGCATTTGAAATTTGATCTCAGGACAAAAGTAGGACTGTTTCTTCCACAATTACAAGGAAAATAACAGATGGTATTAATTGATGTCCATTTGCACTCTCCTTGAACCTGTCTTTTATGTCAGTTATAAACTGGATATGGCTGTAGCATCCCCTAAGTAAATATCTTAATATTGTCCTGCAGTACAGCCGAGAATATAAAAACAAAAATTTAAAAAGGCTTCCTGAAAAAAGATGAGGGAAACTTCTGTGGCTGAAGTACATGAGGAATATCTAAGGCAGATTCTATATGCTGTTGTCTCACATTTGCCCCCTGTGGCATGTCTGTTTCTTAGTTTTGTGTTGATGTTTGTATCTGTTTGGTATTTGCCAAACGCTTTAACTGTGGGCTCTGAACACATGCAGCAGCCTTTAGACCTTCCCTCTGGCAAATAATAGTTCTAGATCTCAGTGTTTATCACATGAAGCCAAACTTGTATCTTTTTAGAAAGCTCATATGCTTTGAGAGCATTGTGGCTGTTTTGAGCATACAGTAGATATTGCTGTATTGTGCCTTTTTAAGGTTAATGGCTGTTAATTCCATGACTTAAATCCAAGGACTGTCCCATTACTGATAAGGAAGTTATTTGTGAATTGGGTTGTTTTGGGTGGAGTACTTAAATGATCTGCAACCAGCGCATTGCAATTGCGTTTTGGGAACTTGCCCTTGCTGTCCAAGGGCCCTCTTTGGCTCCCAGCTGGAGGAGGATTAGGATTCGCTCTTCCAGCTGGTTCTGTGGAAGAGAAGGCTGTAGTTCTGTCTAAAAAAAATCGTGGTTGATAACAGATGGCCTCCATCTGTACTCTGAAAACTCTAGTGCTAAAAAATCACTTTGAACTTGATTCACTCAGTTAGTGAACAGGTGAAGTAGCTCTTAGTAACAGAGCAAATGTAAGCATGAGAGAAATGTTGCTATCATGGACAGCTGTGAATGGATGCTCCGAGACAGCACGTTTAGGGCGAGATGAGGTGCATTGACACCAAGAGGGGCTCTGGCAGTGTTTGAATAATGGTAACTTTGAGGCAAAAGTTTGTGACTGTGGGAAGAACGTCACATGTTGTGATGGGTAGTCAGTGGGCTACTACAGTGGAGGAAGTGTTTTTAATGTCATTCTCTGACGTGTTTTGGCAGAAGATGAGTATAGGATAGCTGGTTGAAAGGAGGAGACTATTCCAATATGCTGGCTGGATCCCTGTTAATTCCTTTGTGTCCTGGACGTTGCTGACAGATATGGCATGACGTATCTCTGAAGTTTGGATAATAAAGGAACCTTATTTACTACAGAGCTTTAAAGTATAGTCAGACAGGGTGGAGGGTGGATGATACAGAACATTGATACATAAACAATGACTTGATTCCAGTGTTAGCTTTGTTATGTAGCAAAGAAACAGCAGAGAGAATGAGGGCAGGTAATTATGTCCCTGCCCTTCCCTTGGTTTCCCAGAAATTTAATCTTAAATCATAGTGGTGGCCAGAAAAACGCCTAAAAGGTGTATATATTAAATGAAGTAATGTCATTTTACTTGCAAGATAGGTTCTACATTCTTAAAATAAGTACAAAGATGCAATCAACAGAAAATCTGGTAAATAAATCCTGTGTGTGACACACTGCTAAGTCTTTTGACCTCTGTACTCTGTGGCGTAGGTGGGTGGATATGTTTTATTCCTACTTGCCTCATTAAAGGGCTTCAAACTAAATTTATCCTAATGAGTTGTGATAAGGCGTGTTAGTCTTTGTTCCAACTATTTGCATTTTCTCTTCATTTGTTGTGTAAATCTGACTTAACTTTTGTGACTTTGTGAGCACCTTTCCTTGGAACAGCTACTAATACTAGGTCAGGCATTGGATGAGAGATGGTAGCTTATTGCTTCTTCCGTTGTCCAAGAATTTAGCACTCTTTTTTTTCGTTACGCTGTTATGGTAAAGCTGGGCTTGTAGTGAAATTGAAAAGAAAGGAGGGAGAAGGGCGTCCAAAAAGAATGACCTTTGCGTAGCAAACAGAATCCCATTGATAATATATTCATTTTGAGTTACTTTTGAAGGCCGGTTAACCAGTCTATGGACCCGTGCATGAGCATGAGTTCTGGGTTGAACATACTAAATCTTCCAAACTGCTACTATGAAGACCTATGAATTATTAATAGTTTTAATTATCAATACCTCTGTCAGTTCACTGTATTTCTGAAAACTTGATAGAACAAATTATGGATCTTGGTACACAACTGAATACCTGCGCAAAATCTTTCTCAGCAAGTTGAGTTACTATTTTGTCTCCACTTATCCATGTGTAAGATTGAAACTATGTCAAAACTAAAGGTGTTCTGAATGATAAAGGAAATCACCATTTCAATGCATTGCTCTCCATTTCTGTTAAACTGTCTCATCTAATCTTAACTGTCTGGAAAAAATGGTGATGGATAGAGCTTTTAGATCTCTCTGTGTGTAGATTAGGCTTCATTTAAAATTGAACATGCATGTGGAAGGAAAAAAGGAAATTCTGCTGCTCAGTGTTACAATGGCTAAGCTTCATTAGGGTGCATGCAAAAATCTTTAGCACGATCTCAGGAAAAGTAAGTGTGCTCGCTTTGCTGCTACTTTTTTTTTTTTTTAAATGTACAACAGTTAAAATGCAATGACTGCCTGCCCTGCTTCAGCACAGACTTCACCTGGCTTTACAAATCTGGTGTACCTGTGTACGAGCATTCTCAGCAGCAGACCTGTTTAGAAATGGTTTTATCTGTGCCTGTGTGGATTTTCACCACACTTGCTGTATAAGGCAGCTCATGTGGGAATAATCTGTGCTTGTACAGACTGCACGAAGCGTGCGGAAGGAGAATAGCACAGAACGAGGACTTACGACAAGTACGTGGGACTTTGTTAAATCTTACTGTCCACAGTGTTATATTGAGCAGTGAATTTTGATAGTGAAGGATTATATGCAGTGAGTTGTTTTGGTTTTTTTTTCCCCTCCGGTCTTGTGTTCAAAAAGTGAGTAGGATTTTTTCCCATAGTTGCACTTGTGTGGGTATCCTGACTAAACTACAAATAGCAGCCTTCTATCAGAGAGGTATTTTAATGTATGCTGAATTCTCATTCACGGTTCTTTTTGTGCCCTTCCTGTTACCATGTTTATGTGGGCCTCTGCATTAATTTTTTTGTGCATTCACGTTTGTTTTGTAACTGATGAGTTTTCCCTTCTTTTAAGGATACAGCTAATGTTGTGGTGTGTAGTATTTTAAGATGGCATAATTGCATATATGCACAGAAATTACTTAGGTGTTTACAAAAGTCACTTCCCCAAAGTAATATGTTATTTTTAGAAATCAAAGCCAATACTGAAGTTCCTTATTTTTTCTGAAAGCCAGTGTATCATGGAATGAAAACTTCCCAATGAGAGGATTTTAATTTGCTGTTGATTTGACGGGTGTGTGTTGCTTTTGCAGCTGTGGAAGTCTAAATTCCTAGAAATATTATTTCATCTAAAATCAAGTTATGTAATTGTCTATTGCTCCTTTATTTTCTTGAAAATTAGGAACAAGGTATAGGAGAGAACTTACAGAATACAGCTTTGGGTAAAGAAGACTTCCGTAACTTGAACTGCCTGGTTCCTGAATCAGTGTCAAATGAAGGGAGTTTATACTGCAAATAAAGAAATTTGAGCCTCCCTTCCCTCATCTCCCTCCCCCTAGTTTGCAGGCAGGAAGTCGTGGCATGCGATTCTGATTGTGACGTACAAATCTTGAATTGTTTTAATCCTCTGATTAGAGGACTTGTTAGGTCTGGGAAGGTTATTTAACGATTGACGGTTGACATTCTGTAAAGTTCTTAGCGTGTGCATGTCTAATAGTAAAGCACTTAGTTTGAATGTCAGCCCCAAGTAGTATCCACATTGCCTTTTTTGCTAGGTTTCCCGATGTCATAACCACTGCATAGAATTCAGCACTACTATCTAAGCTACTAACCTCTACACATCGCTTTACTCTTGGAGCCACATTTCTGATGGTCTCTCAATTGCAATAGTCCTGTCTCAAAAAGCAGCATGTATTCTGAAAGCCATTTGATTTTATTTTTAAACGACCCTTTTATGTTTCTCTTAGGAAGAAGTATGTGTTTCATGCTTGTTGTTTCTTCTATATACTTCTTTCTTTTCTCCCTTGCACTTGTTTTAATGTAGCCTTGTGTTTTAGGCCATCATTCTTCCATATAAATATGCTTCTTTCTTTCAAGTGAGACAACTAAGTAAATTGGAGACAAGATATCCATTGACACAAGCAAACATACATATATGTGTTATTGTAATAGCTTTTCGTGTGCCTATTGAAATATATTTGGCATTGTTTTCTTAAGCACAAAGTATTTTAAGGAATTCCTGTTTTTACTGTGAGTTGCTTCATATTTTTTCTTCATCATACTTTCTGGAGAGAATGTTAAGGATTGTGATCTGGTGACTCAGAAGAAGAGTGAATTGTTCACCTGGTTAAAAACCACTGAACCCATTGTCACAAGTTGATATTACACAATAGTATTTCCCAAATTATGCTGTTTTCCCTACGTGCAACAAAAAAAACCCCAACACACATTATTTGTAAAATTACTCTGGTAATACAAAATTCATTAGTTTTCATTTTATTGAGCCATGGAACTGAAGTGATTTTCTTCCCCAGCCACTGATTCAAAAGGCATGGAATCCAGTCTTGGATGTCCTGCTCACTGAAACATGTTTCCTCGTGTTTTAAATCATTGTCTTCATGTGGTGTAGGTTGTACTTCCCCTCTGGCTTTTCTGGTTCATCTGCTCTTTCCAGTAGCTTCAGCATTTGAGGCAGAGCTGCAAACAGATGTGTGATGATGGGCCAAGGACAGTGCTGGTATCCAGTGAGCCGCTCATGGTATTACAATGTCTACAGGAAGTAATGTACATTCACGTACAGTGGCCACTGTGACAGCATAAGCTACAGAATTGACTGTGAGTTTTGAGGAGTTTCCTACCTCACTTTTCCTAAATTAAGACGACTACAAAGCCAATGTAATGACCAAAACTGAGTTTCAAAATTTCCCTGCACACACGTTTTTTCCATAGGCACTTTTCCGTAGTTGCGCTTAGGAGGGGATACAGTCTGTGAATCTGTAGAGCACGTTTGGTTTCTAGACATCCTTTGTATAGTAACAACATGTGCTGAGAGGCTGGCAGGCTGTAAGACACTGTCAGTGCAATTTGTTCTGGCTCCCTCCCTTGCTGAATCTGGTGACATCACCCAGATAGATGTGCTTGCGAGAAAAACAGCAGAAGGAGTTGAATGTCCGCCAAAAATTTGCAGTATGAAACTGAGCTGGCTGCTTCCAGTCTTGTTTTCACGAATCTTTCATTGTGTGCTTGTGTTTTTCATTTGCCAGGATGTTCTTTGCTGAACAAACACAGCAGCAGCAAAATCTCTCCATACTTAGCATAACACAGTCTCACACAGAAGCTTTGGAGGCTCTCTCACAGGAGCTTTGGAAGAGTAGCCTGTTTTCCACATTCAAAGTTATTCCAATTAATAAATTCTAACCTGACTTTTCCTCTGGCTTACATCGGATACTTTGGTGCAGCTATGTGACAATTTGTAGAGGTGAAGTTGGATAGAAGCATGTACAAGGTGAATAGAAGCACAGTTAAGTGCAGTTTCGTTATATTAAATGACTTGCAAATACAGGAGAGGTATGGACATGAGCAAAAGAAAAGCATGTAAGTGAAAGTGCGTAAACTAGGAAAGTAATTTTGAGGCTCCTTATTAGTGAAGCAGGATCGCAGTGTGATGAAATACATCAGACACAGCTTATACTTGGTTGTACCTGGTTTGTCATGCCTGCAGCTTTTAGTGTCGTGTTGTTTATGTTATGATCAAATTCTAAAACATTTCGGTAAAATGATCCACTGCCCTGGATTGCACAATTGTTTCAAGTTTTCCCTCCAAGTTCAATGGGATAAAAATAATTCTTCCCTCACAGCAGTTAACAGTCAGTATTAGTGTGTACACGTAGCTGAGAGTGGTTGAAATCACAGTGAAACCATTGGAGTTCCTCAGTTGCAGTGTAACTGCCATGCAGAACTTGAGCTCTAATACCAGGATTTGAGCAAGGGAAATATGTTTTGCTTTTTACAGCCAAGTAAATGAAAGCAAAGACAAGTGAAGATTATTGTTGTCATAATTTGTTGATAAGGCAGAGGTGTCCTTGCTGGCCAGGAAAAAGAGCAAGTGTGCTTTGGGGTACTGCTGCCTGGAATAAACCCTTGCTCCAAAGGAAAACATAATTCCTTGGTTACCAGATTGCGTAACTCATGCTCTGACAGACTTTTGTCAGGGAGCATCTCTGAGACTGCCCTGTTGCCGATACTATGAAATATTGGCTTTGTAGAGCATTTCTTATTTAAAACAAAAAGCAAGGACTTGACTTCTGCTTGAAGTTCTGGATTTTTTTTTCTCTGAAAAGTGTTTTCCTGTACTAGTCTTTCTCACAGAAGGTGAAAGAGCAAATTAAAGTAGCAAAAAGTTGACATATTCTCTAGGCTATAGTAGTAAAACCTTCAGCTACGTGGCTTAGAAAGTAGCAGGTGTTTTGCGTATTTAAAAAAAAAAAGTAGGACTGCAACTAAGGAAGTTTTAATTCTGACAGCCACCCATTAATTGAATAAAGATATAAAAAAATACTGTTATAAATCTGGTATGGTAGTAATTTCCA
>NW_009694990.1:0-26203 GCF_000703405.1 Apaloderma vittatum | reverse complement strand
CGCCCCGAGGCAAACTGCTTCATTTAATGTACTAGACTTTTTTAAAGTGTGTCAGAATATATAAGTGGTTTAACTCCAGGTTTTGATTTCCAAGAGCCATGGCAGTTTCTTACAGGGTATTGTACCACCAAAAAAAAAAAAGGGGAGGGGGAGGTTTGAGGCAGATAAAAAGAAATAATGGGTCAAAGCATATGATTTCCTCCTGGGAAGAAAAATTATTGTAGTCTCTCAGACCAAAAAGTCAAAGTGGTGCTCTCAGCAACATTCAGTGATGCTGGTAATGTAGCCTGCACTGTTGAATTCATTTTGCTGGAGCCCTTTTTGGGATGTGGTGGCGTTAGTGGTTTTTGCCATCAGGAGAAAGGTGGTAGCTCTAAATATTGCTCAGAGGGGCATAGTCATCTGCAGTCTGCTCTGAGCTTGGATGTCTGTCAGACCTTCAGGCAGATTACTTTCAGAAATTATATTCATTGATATGTCACTTGCGTGTTCGTATATGACATAGCGGGTGGTATCACCATTCGTTGCTTCTGGCTTTTCTGCGCCAAAATGAGTAAAATTGCCATCAGTCTTATTCTGCTCTGCAAAAACTATTCCAAAGTGCTCTGTATACAGTTTAGCAACTTGATATTTTAAGGCAGCTCTTACAAAAACTAATACGAATAGGAAAAAAAAAAAAGGTAGGAAATGTTTATTCTTTTTTCGCATCATTTACAATTTTATTGTCTCCCTGCAATGAGCCTTTTGCCACTCATGTCTTCCTTCCCATTCTTATAGGTTGTTCTTTTCTCTTTGATTTTCTTACTTGCCCAGTAATAATTTGTTAATTCTGTCCTTCATGTACACCTAATTCTGTCCTTCATGTACACCTAACACAGCTGGCAAAATCTTGCCATCTTCTTGTCTTCTTTCACATGATTTGTCATTCCATGGTGCCTGCTGTGACATTGACCAAAGGGAAGAAATATTATACTTTATACTTAATGCTTTGCAGGGGATTCCATTTTTCAAACTACATCACTGTAGCGTATGATTCCTTAAGAAGTAGTAAATCTGTTCTCCTTGATTTCTTAAAAAAAAAAAAAGGGCAAAACATATTTACCAAATGCTGCTTATGTGTTCTTTACATGGTGCCAAAAGTTTGCGTATCTTATCTGTGGTTGCGTTGTAGTTCATTCAAACTAAAGGGTGGCTGTTGGGAGGACGGAGCCAGGCTCTTCTCAGTGATGTCCAGTGATAGGACAAGGAGTAGTGGGTGCAAGCTGGAGCACAGGAGGTTCCACCTGAACATAAGGAAGAACTTTTTCACCATGAGGGTGAAAGAGCACTGGAACAGGCTGCTGAGAGAGGTTGTCAAATCTCCTTCTCTGGAGGCATTCAGAACCCACCTGGATGTGTTCCCATGTGACCTGCTTTAGGTGATCCTGCTCTGACACTGGACTAGATGATCTTTTGAGGTTCCTTCCAGCCTCTAACATTCTGTGATTCTGGGATTTGCTCTCTTAATATACTCAGTGCTTTTGGTGTCTGTTTTCCTCACAGCCGGTTGCTGAACCAATTCCAATCTGCAGTTTCTGCCTTGGTACAAAAGAGCAAAATCGGGAGAAGAAACCTGAAGAGCTCATCTCTTGTGCTGACTGTGGCAACAGTGGTAGGTGACCATTTACAGTGCTGCTAGTAATAACCTGTCCACTTGAGACAGAAGAGCTTGGTATGGTGACTGCCACTGCCCCGTACGTGTGAGGAGTATGCATCTAGTAAAAAGCTTACTCCTTGAGGCAAAGAACTCTGCTATAGTGACTGCTGACCCATGTACATGGGGAGTATTCATCTATGGCATATAATACCATTAGTTCTGAATCTCATGCTCCCAGAGAGGAGACAGTTAAGCTACCCAAACACAAATAGTTCATTTGGCTCCTGAAGGTTTCCTTAAAGATGTTGTAATGGTGATCAGTTTTATCATGTGTCTCAATCCTGTTATGAAAAATTATCTTTGTGTTCTTTTTTATATGGGCTTTCTGCTTGCTATCTAGGGTATTGTTTTTGTGTTACAGGTAGATGAGAATAGAAACACCTACAAATAGGAGTGTCTGGATAACCAAAATTTTGCATGGGAATACATAATTAATAAAGTAATCTCTCTGTGAGCTATCTGTGACCATTAATAGCAGTGGAATTGTTTTACTGGTACTATTTTCTCCTTTTTTTGTTAGGTCATCCGTCCTGTTTGAAGTTCTCCCCAGAGTTGACAGTTCGAGTGAAAGCTTTGCGATGGCAGTGTATTGAGTGCAAAACATGCAGTTCCTGTCGAGATCAGGGAAAAAATGCTGTGAGTACAGTGGAATATGCTCTGAATGAAGAGGTACTAGTCTTGTGGATGTTCTGTTAAACTAGAAAATAAAATCATTCTGGAGTCAAATATTTGCAGCTTTCATTTCAGTCTGGTAATCTTTGAGACCTGTAAAACACCATTGTATGTCTGTAGTTGAAAACTATGTGCGTGGTGTCCGAGATGATGACAGAATAATGAAGGGGTTGACGCAGATGCATATCTAAAGAGAGATTAACTTTATCTGTCCTCAACAGGATAACATGTTATTTTGTGACTCATGTGACCGTGGCTTTCACATGGAGTGCTGTGACCCCCCTCTGACAAGAATGCCAAAAGGTGAGGACTTCATCATGAAAAGCCTAATTTAAAATGGTACTGGAAGAGGTCAGTGGGCAGAAAGTGCTTTCACGTATTTGCTTTCATAAATTTCAGATTTTTCTCCTCTGTTAGGTACATTTAACCTATTCTTACAGAGCTGCTTTTCAGGTATTATAAACTAGAGAAGGGTCAGAGCTTCGCATTGGGATTTGCCAATGTCTCCTGCTTCCTGTACATTACTATGTCTGAAGGGTTCTGAAAAACAAAATCTTTGAAGTTTGAGATTGCAGATTAAAATTATCAGCTTCCATCTGAATGAATAGGCTTGTACAAAAGAAAGAGATGGATTTAGGAGTTTTTGAAGTCATATGCATTTGAACAGCAGAGAATCCTGGCTCTTCTCCATCAGAAAGCAGGTTATCTATGGAAGATTTTTCTCCAGTAGTTAGAAAGAAATATTCCTATAAAAGGTAGTTGATGGTTACCATAGTCATAAGCAGAATATGGAATAATTAATTGTGTGACTTTTCTATGGTTTTCTGATAATGTGCCTTGAATTAAAGAGACTTCCTGCATGGCTGTGGGAAATGTATCTGGGAGGCATGTGGAAAATTAACTGGACTTGAGTTTAGAAGTGGAACATATGCATAATTTTTCTTATGTGTATATGTGATCATTGGAGCCTTTGGTAGTGTTCCTACACTTTCCTTCAGAAGGCCTGGGACCTGTAATTCTCCTTTTTGTCCTATATAGATGTCCCTTACATTCAGTGATGAGGACTTGTGTCTTATAGGTATGTGGATATGTCAAATCTGTCGGCCACGGAAGAAAGGAAGAAAACTTTTACACAAGAAGGCAGCACAGATAAAACGACGCTATACTAACCCAATAGGACGTCCTAAAAACAGATTAAAGAATCAAAATACAACGTAAGTATCTCTATAAGGATGAGTAAAATGTGAGATTCTGTAGGACATCATGTATTTCTGAGGTGTCTAGTCTACTCTGTGAGAAGACTTCTTTTACCATGAAAAGCTTTCAGTTATTCTTTAATACAGAATTTCTGAAAAGTGCTGTGAAAGACTACAAGTAATGTCAGTGCTTCTTCTTTGCCTACATTTTTGATTCCTTGTAGTAGCTTACTAGTTATTTTTTTAACTATTTCCTACAGTCATAGATGAATTTTGCCGTTGGTGTCAAGTTTGTTTTGCTGGATGGTTGCTTCTTTCTGCATTATCGTTTTGCTTTGCATTTCTCAAGAACCCTTTCTGATGTTTAGAGACACTAAATAATCTACAAAAAGGCATATGAAGTTGTTGTTTAACATATTCATATGTTTAACATATTTAACATAGTTAACATGTTTAACATATTAGGGGGCCGGTTAGCTCAGTGGTTTGAGCACGGTGATGACAACAAGGACCAGCACTGAGGTTGGGGGTTTGATTCCCGCTCGGTCCCCATGTGTTGCCTGATCTAGTTGAGAGGTGGTGTCCTGCCCAAGACAGGGAGGTTGGACTAGATGATCTCTAAGGTCCCTTCCAGCCTAGGCCATTCTATGATATTCAGTCTTAAACTGCTGCCAGCAAATATTTGTCCCCTCTCTGATTCCATTACACGTGTTTCTGTGCTTGTGGAGCACTATTGTGTTGGGACGGATTGTGTGGCCTTGTTGTAGTTGTGGGGCAGCTGGTCGTCAGGCAGTTAGATTTGGGGGGTCAAGAATTCTTTGGATAGCTGTTCAGCCAGAGCAATTTCCTTGAGTTAAGATTGCTGTGCAGTGCTTGTTGTGAGGTAGCACTACTGACTGTGGAGGGGACAAAACCATGAAGGAGTGTATCACAAGAACTTCTGGTTTGAGCGTCAAGTCAGCTTAAAAAAAAATGCTGAACTACCACTTGATTATAACCAATAGCACCAAAAGACATTCTGCAAAAAAAGCACCTTATTAAGTTTAATACTTATAAAAACATAGAGGGAATGACTGTCTTAAACATGCTATTTTTTTTCAATCTTATGATACCTTTGCTTAGAGGAACTCCTGCTGTAATTCAGAGGGGCAAAATGCAGGTTAGCTTTCTGCTGTTGCAGTTTTGTCTCTTAAATTTTATTTCATATTTAGTATTGTAGCTAAAACCAGTCAGCTTCCTGAAACAGCAGTCTGTCTAGGGCCGTCCCTCTGAGAAGTGTTAAATACTCAAGTTACCTCAACAGAGTTTTAAAATTTCCAGCGTGAAGAATGGCAGCTGGTTGGAGATCAACACTGTTTTCTGCCACGATGACAATCAGTGGTGTAGGTTCTTAGCTAATGTGCATGTCCGATGTGCATTAACTTTCTGCGTAGTTGTTATGACAATTTCCTATCAGTAACTTTGGCAAGTATAAGTGTTTAATGAGTGCATAAATTGAAACCTTCTGTGCAATGTATTCATTCTGGCTACTAATTTAAAAATTCAATGTTCTATTAAATTTGGTGAAAATCTATTGTTTATACTCAAGTTAATTGCACATAACGTTCACTGCGGAGAAAAGTAGTACAGTACTTTCACTGAGATATTTAGAATCCTGGCTTCTCGAGAGTACACTGGCTCTTGACTGCTCCTTTATAACTAAATTTTTCAGTTCACAATTAGCTTCTGTGTAATTTATAAATAAGTACGGAAGATGGTAGTCCACCTTGCATCCCAAAACAAACCACCTTACCAAGTCTTCTGATCATACCATTCCCCTTCTCATTCCTTAGATCAAAAGGCCCTTTCAGCAAAGTCCGAACTGGCCCTGGTCGGGGTCGGAAGCGTAAGATCACCCTGTCCGGCCAGTCAGCATCATCAGAAGGAGGATACCTGGAGCAGACTGACGTCTTGGACTTCTGCGGAGATGGCAGCACCACTCTGAAGTTTAACAAGAAAACCAAAGGGCTTATAGATGGCCTTACTAAATTCTTCACTCCTTCCCCTGATGGACGAAAAGCTCGAGGGGAAGTGGTAGACTATTCTCAGCAGTACAGGATCAGGAAAAAGGGTACCAGGAAATCTAGCACTTCAGAATGGCCCACAGGTAAAGATTTTTCACCCTGCCAATGTAAGTATCCTGTACACCAAGATGTTCGAGGGCTAGGATATTGAAATGAATAGAATTTTTAGAGGCTGGAAACTTTGAGCTGAAAGTTAATGCTCAAATGCAGTTACCTGTGGTGATTTGAGGCAGAATACTGGTTGGAAAGCAGAAACAATCCTGGAGACCTTTGCCTCTCTGTATATGATGGCAAGGTGTGATAAGGGATTAAATGATTAGTGTGAAGTAAAATGCCATTTTGTAATGAAGGGATTGCAATAGCTAAATTGCTAAATAATGTTGTATTTGGAAGAAGTAGTGTAGAGAGTGGTTAATGAAAATAAGAACAGCAAGGTAGAAGTAAGAAGTGGGAAACAGATAATTAAAACCAGTCTGACAGACCCATGGGTTTCCAATCTAGGGTACAGTCTTGCATGCAAATGTTTCTTAATTTTCTCAGCCTTAGAGGAGGCTGCTTTGTGCAGTTTCGCAGCTACTTGCTTGAGAACGTCCCTCCTTTTGAATGCAGTTCTGATTTCCCTGTTTTCTTTTCTAGCTTAAGACATGGATCTATGACTGGACCTTGATTTAATCTCTGTATTCAGATCTTCACAGCCTTGTTGAATAGTTTCATAGCTTGAATTGTTCTTAAGCAAGCAGTGGAAAATACTCCACAGTAACATACAAAGTTCACAGCTTTAGAGGAGTTATGTGCATTAGCCTTTCTGGTGCTGGAAGAACAATAATGTATCTTAATGCTTTGGGGGTGAGGTGAAGTGTCTTGTGGGTTTTGTTTGCTTTTTTTGGGGAAGGGGTGTTTCCTGGGTCATGAACATAAGTGGTCCTGGTTTTGGTTGCACCAGATACAGTATTTAAATTGTCGTGATCCTGGTTTTTGAGAAATGGGCATAGTGGTAAGCCATTTATACAAACATTGTAAAAAACGCCTTCACGATACTATAAATATGGAATTGTTGAGTTTTGCACCTTTCATGGTCACAAATCCACGTGTGCTTCCTTCGTCATCCCAAATTGGAATAGAAAAATCCCATTCAAAAAATCCCCAAACTTGATGTGGTGTCTGAATAGAGGCAGAAGGTGTTTGTTACTGCACTAAAAAGCAAGTACTTTCCTGTAAATGTAGGTGAAGACAATTTTATTTCTGATTTACAGACAATCAGGATGGCTGGGATGGAAAACAGGAAAATGAGGAGCGTTTTTTTGGGAGCCAAGATGTTTTAACTGAAAAAGACATGGAGTTGTTTAGAGATATTCAGGAACAAGCACTGCAGGTAAAGTTAAATTTTCAGTATCTAGCAGTAAGTACCACATCTGATAAAGAAATTTAAACAAACCCTAAAACCCCAGCCCAACCCAGTAACAAAAACCAACAAGAAATACAGCCTCCGGGTGAGTCGGTCTGTCGTAGAAGCTAATGCACTTGATTTCGGCTGCTCGAGAATGATGCAACACTGACCTCGAGAGCTGAAGGGTGATGTAAAAGTTAACAGAAAAGTTAGCAGAAGAGGTTAAGGTGGACATCTAAAAAGCCTTGAGGGCTGTGGTTTTAGTTGTGTCAAAACACAGGGCTATTAAATAGCTGGTAAAACGTGGACTGTTAGTAAAATATGGGACTCTGCTAGCAGCATGAATCACATAGGGGCTCTAGCTAATTAAAATATTCTTTTTCTAGATACTTCACTCCTTATAGAACAGGATAGGACATTGCTGTGTGTGTCTATATGCTGTACCCTGAATATTGTTTTGGTAGATCCTGCATTCACAGTATTACTTTCAGTGTCGGAGCCAGGAAGACATTATTGTAGTGTTAGATACTTGACTATTCTAGATCTTAACCTCAGGAGCAGTTTATATGTTTCTGTTCATGGCTATTGAAAAAAACAAAAAAGGAAATAGCAACAGGTCTGAAAAAAGATTGTCTTAATTTTTACTGTGTACTAATTTGTATTTAAAGTACATGCAACAGTATGAAAGATAGTGGAGGCATGTGGTATGACAGTGCTTACTAATTCTTCCTTTTTGTGAATCACATGCTTCTTGTAGTGTGACTGGTACTGGCCTTTAGTGTCAGCAACATCTACATCTTTCTCATTCTCTGTAAGTTCAAGTAGGATGGACTGCGTAGATAAGAATGCTTTAATTTACTTCATCTTAGAAGTCTTCCACTTGGAAATTCATGAAACCTTTTTTCTCTCTTGCATAGAAAGTAGGGGTGACTGGGCCTCCTGATCCACAAGTCCGATGTCCCTCTGTGATCGAATTTGGGAAATACGAGATCCAGACCTGGTACTCCTCTCCATATCCGCAGGAGTACTCAAGGTACGACTGCACATTGTGCTCCTTGGTTCTGCTTCAGGGTTTGTGGGAAAGCTGTACTCTAGCAGTGTAGAAATCTTAGGAAGATTCTGTTTGAATTTAGGACAGAAGCAAAGTACACAAAATCCAGATAGTTTTCATGATAGTTAATAGACATGCTAGGATATTTTCAGGCTGAGTCAAAAAGTTGATAAGCTCTTTGCAACCTGCATATGCTCTGAGCATTCGAACTGCTACAGGAATATGTCACTAGATGGAAAGAAAAGGAACATCTTCGCATAGCTAGTGCAAAACTGGGAGTATTTTTTTCTGTTTTTTCTAGGATTTGAATCGATACGTGTGTTTCTTCTGACATAATAAAGTAAAAGTAATTGTGCCGGATATTAAGTACTCTTTTTTTAAATATGCATTCATTTCAGAATAAGTGCGTGCTGTGGTTTTGGCCTCATTAGCACATACACAGTGTCAGTATATACTGGGTTCATTTTCATCAAGTTCTGCATCTGTAGGTGTGAAGAATTTTATGCAAAAGTCTGTATCTTCAGTCTCTGATCTTTCTTTATCTTTTCTTACAGGCTACCCAAGTTGTACCTTTGTGAATTCTGTCTAAAGTATATGAAAAGCAGAACTATTCTCCAACAGCATATGAAAAAATGTGGCTGGTTTCATCCCCCAGCCAATGAAATTTACAGAAAAAACAATATTTCAGTCTTTGAGGTAAGTTAGAAACTAACCCACTTGCTTTTGCCTATAAAATAAATTCTTTAGCACCAAATCATGTCGTAAGTTTTCCATAGTCCTAAAGATCTTCACTCGTGAAACATTCAGTTGCTAAGAGTGAAGGCCTACAAGCAAGCAGTGGGAGCTGACCTCACATATAGATCACCCGTAAAAACTGTGTGAGAAGGCTCGCTTTGTAAAAATGCCTTTTCATTTTAGGAAAATGAATTTTAAGTTCTCTCTTAAGATAATGAATGTGACTTGGTCATAGTCTTTATGTTGTGGAAGTTTTAAGTCCTTTGAGATGCTACCTGATACAGAGAAGTCTTCTCTGATGTTAGGCATTTCAAAACTACGGGGATACCCAGAGGCTTTGCCTTGCATGACAGCACATGGAGTGACAAAACTTCTCCTCATTTTTGTAAGGTTGATGGCAATGTCAGCACTATCTACTGCCAGAATTTGTGCTTGTTAGCCAAACTCTTCCTGGACCATAAAACTCTGTATTATGATGTGGAGCCATTTCTTTTCTACGTGCTGACACAGAATGATGTCAAGGGCTGTCACCTTGTTGGCTACTTTTCTAAGGCAAGTATTTGAGTATTTCAGACTTGGAACTGCACTTGCTATGGTGAGAAATACCGCTTCAGTCTTTAAGTTGTTGTAATTTAGGCCCTTGCATTTTAGATGATTATGTAATCTAGGTACAGACATCTGTTGCAATTGGATTTTATGTATGATACCAGCAACTTAAAAAACCAAGTTTCCTCATAATTTTGAATAGCATATGTTCTCTAAGGAACTTGTACTGCAGCAAGTGGCTAAAAAATCGCAACTTCAAATAGACCACCACCGCTCGTGGTGATGGTGGGTAGTACTGTTTGTGAGCTAAACTGTTACCAAGCCATTCTGTCTCATCTTTCTTTCTGTAAATAGATTGTTTTCCAAACAAGTTTGGCAATTTTGCACCTGAGTTCAAAGCTTTTTTTTTTTTAATGAAAGAGGGCCAAGAATTCAGATACACCTTTTCTTGAGATTTCTGTCTGTAATTGTCGTACTTATTTTTACATAGCTGTAATTGAAGCTTTCCTTTTTGGTCTTCAGCTGATTTGAGATTAGATTTTAATATGTTATGTTTATAATGTTTAAAGATTTACTGGAATACGGCAGTCTTTTTCAGTGAATTTAGCAGCTTTCAGATTTATGCTTTGAACTTTATCTGCCATGCGGCAAATGTTCTTTATTGTATTGATCTAAGAAGGTGGTAGTTATGTCAAGTTTTCATTCTTTTTTGGTTTTCTGAACTGAAATGATGGTAACAGAGCTTTAATACTACTTTATCTTCTAACGTCTTTCCTTGGGTCATGCACATAGTTGTTCCTGATAAACTTTGACTGTTTTGTTATAGATGTAATTAAGGACTTGTACAGAACAACTGCTATATCTCACTGGACTTTTCTTTCTGTTTCTCTGTCTCTTCCTTTCTTTTTTCAAATTTGCTGCTGCTTTTTTTCCTACAGGAAAAACACTGCCAACAGAAGTACAATGTTTCCTGTATAATGATTCTTCCACAATACCAGCGTAAGGGCTATGGCAGGTTCCTAATTGACTTCAGTAAGGAACTTCTTCTTCACTTTTTTTTCAGTCTTTTTACATTTTAAAGAAAGGCTTATCTGTGGAAGAGGATATTTTGCAAATTAAAAAAGTCTCAGGATAAGAGATTGTAAAACTCACAAAATCATTTGAACTTCACAATTCATTCTTACTGTTGGAAGGCTTCAGTTCTAAAGGCAAATTGATAGCGGTCCTCCTAATTGCCATGTTTCCCATGTAAGCAAGTTATGGTGGAAACTATAGGCATGTGTCAGTAGAGTGATTTTGGTAGAATTACAGAATCACAGTTTTAATGTAGCTTTGAGCGCAACAAAACCAGACATACTTAGGCTCTGACCATTCTCAGATTCATACATGGATCTCAGCAAGCTCATGGGGAAACTTGCCCCTGTATCTATATTATTATGCTGAGTATAATCTCATATAGCCCTCCCTATGGACGTGCTAATTTTGGAGTTAATGTCCAGAGGAAAAATACTACTGGTATAATTACATGAGAATGATTTTGCTGGTAAATATCCTTGTGTACATAAGTTGTTCTCTTAAAAATATTGATGAAACAAAGAAGTTCAGTGATGTATCTTGAGAAATCAAAAAATGTGGGCTATATTAGAGCAGCAGAGAGAAGACACATTTGTCAGCTGGTTCCCACCTCCATCCTTTGTCATACTGGCAAGGATACAACCTCTTGGTCTTTGCTGAACCTGTGTTTCATATTAATTAAGACTGTGCAAATAGAGCTTGGTACCCTCTAATATGGACCTGAAGTTTGACAGTAGAGGATTTTCAAGAACGTTATCTGCCATACTAGTTTTAAATGGCTATAATATGTTTTCCTTCTGTCATCTTCAAAACTGCTATTGTGAGTGGAAGATGCGCAACAGACTCTGCACTTCAGGCTTAGTGTAGTTTATAGGTAGGCAACTGCTGCCACCTCGTGGCATTGCCCATAGCCAGTGTCTGACCGCAGTGTAGTTTAGAAACCTCATACTCTAGCGTTGAATAACAGGAATTTAAAGAAACAAAAAGAAATCAGATGGACCACTTAGTGTATCCTTCCGAATTATAATCTATGTCTTGTAGGCAACATTCACCTACTTTGTGAAAAAATGCCTTTATAGAAGTTGGGGTGGAGACAAGCTTTATATGCTAATCTTTTAGATTTTAATTCTTTTTCCCTTGTAAATCTTCAGGCTATTTGCTTTCAAAGCGTGAGGGTCAAGCAGGATCACCAGAGAAGCCTCTATCAGACCTGGGGCGCCTCTCGTATATGGCGTATTGGAAAAGTGTAATATTGGAGTGCCTTTATCATCAACGTGACAAGCAGTTAAGCATCAAAAAATTGAGTAAGCTGACTGGAATCTGCCCTCAAGATATCACTTCCACTCTGCATCACCTACGAATGCTTGACTTCCGTAGTGATCAGTGAGTACAGGATTCCAGTTGTGTTTCCAAATAGTTTCATGTGTATTTCAAATTTAATGATGTTTGGAGACAGCTCACGTCTAATAAGCTTGATTGTATTTAAGACTTAAGTGTCCAAATACTGGCTGTAGAGATTTATGGTGCTCGTGTTCAGTGCCAAAGCTGATGTGGTTTTCAGCTGTGTAGCTCTGCAGCTGTGAAACTTCTGAGTAATTTGCAGCCAGGAGAGAAACCAAGCTAGTCTCTTGGCCATGTTCGCTTCGAGTCCCTCGGTGTAATCAGTCTAACATATTCATAAAACAGAGCAAAGATCAGCAACTTCCCTTCTCTAGAGGGAAATCTATTCCTTTTTGCAGTCACTGAGCAGGTAATTGTTTCCCTGCTTTTCTCTGTGCCTCAAAAATGCCATTAGCTGTGTAGATTAACATGGGATGCTTGACAGATCACTCAGAGAAAGGAGGTGTGGGTGCAGAGTAGAGGTAGCGTGCTTGCCCAGCTGAGTGTACAAGTCAAGTGAAATCCTGAGAATTACTCTTGGTTCAGACCTTAGCCGTTTGAGGAATGGGGTTGTATTCTGTTGTGTTTCATGTTAAATTTGGAACTTATTTGGGAAACATAAAGTTTGAGAACAGTTTTTTGTCCTCATTTCACAATATACTTTAAATGGTGATATTACTCCCAGCCTCCTGAGTAAAGTCCACTCTGGTAGGGGGACTGTAACTTTTTTTAAGCAGTCCTTTTATTGCCATTCAGTATCTTTCAGCTTATGTTGCCTGTTCCCCAAATGGCATACCCCCTGTCCATTTAACACGTACTAAAATCATATTCACGGTATCCATGGAAGAATAATGGCTTCATCATTAACAAGAAGTGGAAAGAATGTTCTCAGTTTTAAGATGCTTTCTCTGGTAGTCTGAGAGTACTGCAGATTGTACAATTTTAGTGAGCTTTCTGTCCTCTCTAGTTACTTGTGGCAGCACTGATTGAAAGTGTGCAGATTTTCCTGTAATAACTTGTATCTGTTTCACATAGCGACATGTACAGTATGTAGTCTGTTGTTGATCAGAGTACTATTACTGTTTAGATTTGTGATCATTCGTCGGGAGAAACTTATCCAAGAACATATGGCAAAGGTTAGAAATAATGTCCGACCTATAGATGTGGATGCAGAATGTCTGCGTTGGACACCTGTTATAGTTTCCAACTCAGTTGTCTCTGAAGATGAAGAAGAGGAGACAGAGGATGGGGAAAATGAAGAGCAACAACAGCAGCAGAAAGAAAAAGATCCAGAGACCAATGTAAGAGTGAAACTGTTAATTCTGTGTGGTATATAATTTACACTCAGTGCTTTTGCAGGCAATGCTAACAAGATTTAAAATGGGAAGCTTAGGCATTTGGCATAATCATAAAAAACAATACAGTCATGATTAGTTTATGTATATTTATAGTTTCAGATTAGAAACTAAAAATAGGAAAAACATTGATGTACAGTCTAGAGAAAGGTTAAAGACTATCTCTGAAAAGAGTAAAAAAGGCTATTTCTGCCTTTAATTATAGTGTTGGGTGGAGGATGCAGAAGAACAATAACAAAAAAACCCACAATAAAAAAAAAACAACAACCAGGCAAACAACGTGCCTGCCTCCCACTCTCATGCAACCTGGTCTCTCTTCAAAGTATTGAAATGGATTTAGATTTGAAGGACCCAGCCTTTCTGGGCATAGATGGAAATGAATCAACAAGAACTTTACCATCTTTCTCCCAAGGTCTTTGCAGTGTACTTTTGCAAAGCCACTAATAGCTTTAGAACTACTGCCCACAGAGCAGCGAAGGCTTCTGAAACTCAGGCTGCTGTCCTTGAAGGATCGCATTATCACATCAGATGATGAGCACTAAGAGTACTGAGAGGCAGATTATGTGCTGTTACTATATTTGCATTAAACTAATTGTGCATTTTAAGGGGAAAATAGCTTCGTGGTTTTCTCACTTTTTTTCTTGAAAATTACACAAATACTGTGTTTGGATGTAGCAAGATGATGTTTGCATTCCAGCAGGCACCTGGGTATATGCTGCTTACTGAGGTCACTTGTTGGGAAGCCAGCTGAGGTACATAATCACCTGGGAGGAAAGGAGTAGCAGTTAGCACTATTCAAATCCTGAAAAGGACGGTTCTTTTGTTATTCTTAAAAGTCGTTCTCCTTAAACTTCTCGAGTTCTTTTTCAAAAGCTTTTGTGGAATGGAATTCAAAAGAGACATGCATCCTTGAATAGAAAGTGAGAAATCTATTTGTTTTTATTTAAAACAGATGGTAAAATCTGTGTCATGGGAGAAGAAAGAGCAAGAGCCATACTCACCTACAGAGAGTGAAAAAAAGCCAGACATTGTTGCTCCAGCCAATTCTGCAAGGCCAAACAAACACATTTTTCCCCTGGATAGTCTTCCTGCAAACAGTCAGCCATCACGAAGAGGTCGATGGAACCGCAAGGGCAAAAAACTTCGGGAGCCCTATTGTGAGAAAGAGCCAATATTGCCCATTGAGGACGGAACAGCAATTCCCAGTGGGCGATGCAGTGAATGCGAGGAGAAATCAGCAGCCCCACGAGGTCGGTGCAGTGACTGTGAGGAGAAGTCGGCAGCCTTGCAAGGAAGATGTGGTGAATGTGAGGGGAGGTCTCCAGCCTCAAGAGGCCGGTATGCTGAAGATGAGGAAAAATCTGCAGTATCCCAGGGACAGTATGGCAAAGGGGAAAAATCTGCAATTCCCCGTCGACGGTACAGTGAAGATATGGAAAGGTGGAAAGGACAGCTGAAAAAGAACACAGAGCCACTGAAGTGTAGGTTCCCAGAGGACTGTGACAGATTACCCCGCCGCTACAGTGATAGCGATAGGGTACTTCTGAGGTGTTTTAGTGAGAGTAGTGAAGAGGAAGATGATGAGCCTGTGAGTCCTCGGTCAACCTCTCCACCTGTTCTCACCAAGCCAACATTAAAACGAAAGGTGTGTGCCCTATTCCTTGTTCTCCTTGACTATGTCATGCAGTCTGTTTTGTCAGTATATTGGTGCTTTCTGAAGGATTGTGCGATTCATGAGGTATATGTTAAGTGTATAGATAGCATCTGCTCAGTGTTCCAGAAATCTGCCTGGAGGATACTTTCCGCTACCTTTTTGGAGCGGTGGGTTTTATTGAATCAAAGGTAGGTTTGGTTGGTTTTTTCTTAATTCTAACTTCTTCCTTTTTTTTTTTATTTTTCTGTCTTGGCTATTAGCCAGTCACTCAAAATAGAAACAGGTGTGGTCCTGTCCTACTTTTAAAAGAAGCTTGCAAAGCACAAATGCTATCTAAATGACTAAAATAACAGCATAAGGTCTTTGAAATGTTTTACCATGGAGATGTGAATTCTATCAAAGTGACCAAGAAGATCGTCTCTCTTTTGGATGCTGCACTAAGAATTTTTCTTTTATATCATCTTTGCAGCTTATTCTAAACTATTCACATCTATCTTGTAGTGTATCTGAACTTTCAGTTGTTATGGAAGGGCTGTTATCTTCAGCTATTTAAATGGTTTATACTATTACACGAATGTCAGTCTACAGTCTGCATGGAAGTCAGTTGTCTTGCCTTGTATTTGGTATCTGTCTAACTGAACACAGGTGCTGGTCGGTACTTCTAGTGAAGCCTGGATTCTAGAAAGGAGCTCTCTGGTTCTGCTTAGAATATTGAGCTCTGTTCTTCATGTTTTCTGTTTATCAGTATTTTATTTCTACTACATATGATAAAATGTCTTTTCGTGTCTCACCTTCTACTTTCAGAAACCAATTCTTCATCGGAAGAGGCGAGTCCGCAAGCGTAAGCACCACAACAGCAGTGTTGTCACTGAAACAATCTCAGAGACCACAGAAGTATTGGATGAACCCTTTGAGGACTCAGACTCTGAGCGACCAATGCCTAGATTAGAGCCGACATTTGAGATTGAGGAGGAGGAAGAGGAGGAGGAGGATGAAGAGGAGGAGAATGATCTTTTGCCCAGTGGATACTTTCGTCACTTAGCCCCACCAGACACACTCAGGCATAGACCCTCTTCTAAGAGGAAGTCCAAAGATGAGGAGGAGTCTGATGACACTAATGGTATGTTGCGTGGTATGCTGGTGAACCTTTGATATAGATGTGTCAGTGAGTGCTAGATGATACTAGCTTAGGACAGAGCAAACTACTTGTCTTGTAACTTCTAGACAAAATGTAGCCTTAGGCCTAAGTTACAAGTCAAAGCAGCCTCAAACATTCCCAAGTGTAATGAAAATGTGGTGCATGCTTTTAACTATCTTATTAGCCATGACCTGATGATGGGGTATCCTTTCGATTCACCTTTCCTAGTGGGGTTGGTATGTGATTGTGTAAAAACCTAATCAGGGTCACCTACAGAAATAAAACAGAAATGATTTGGAGAGCCCTCAGTTTTCCGTAACAAAGAGGAAATAATAAATTGTCTCTTCTGAGATCTTGTTCTTCATCACATTGCATGTCCTGCTTCTCAGCTTGTTGTATCTCCTTAAAGTTCTCTGAACCTTTAGTTCATAATATTATGTGGTTGGAACTGGTTACTTAGAGTATACCGACAATTCAAAAGAAACATCTGTCATTCAGATGCTCCCTTAGTAATATTCATATATTCTGGTCTCTTGATGGTCTCCATGCTGCAAGACAGCCAGATGAGTAAAAACAAAGAACTGTGTGAAAGAAGTATGGTGCTGTTATCCCACAATAAAAAAATCGATACTGGATCAAACTCATTAATTTGTGACTTTCAACTAGCCTGTGGTTAGCAGTGGAGAGCTTTTCTTTAAAAGTACTTAAATACTGAAAGCAACAATATGACTATAAGCAGCATACCATTCATTTAGCATCAGTTACCTTAAAATCCTTTTAACTATGTAAATTTAATGCATATCTTGATGTTTGCTTAGTGGGGATATATGCACAGCCAGCTTATACCACTGGTTTTTTTTTTAAAATTCTGTTATCGGATTACTCATGGAATACATTTTTTTTATGGTACTGCAGTACCATTAATATAACTATATAGTTGGGAGAAGATCTGTTAGATAAGCCGTTTTCAGTCTTTTTCATTTGTGCTTTTCTGAATGTTTTCTGGTGGAGATGCAGATCCCTTTAGAGATATATTGTATATATCGCTTTAGAAAATACATCAGTGATTTGTAACCATCTTTTGCAGACTACGAAGAGTCCATAGAGTGCCCACTTTTCTAACTCACACCCGTTATATACTAGATTAGTGCTTTCTGTTCCCTTGTGTCACTTCTGTTGCTTTTTTTTTTCCCTGAACTTCTGCAATTTTTTCAGAACCTCTGAAAAAACATTTATTTTCGATTACCTAAACATTTTGGCACATGGGTGTAATCAGTCATTTTAAACAGTTGGCCTTTTCTGATAAAAAAATTAAGCTTGATGGAGGGGGGCACCACTGTCTTATGAAGATTCAGAAATATAGTATTGTGTTCTTTAATACTTGGTTCAGATTTAGACTATTTTAATCACAACTATGAGTTAGGAAGCGTAGGGTTTTTTGTATGTTATCCCATCACTGCAGAAACCTGCTTGTTATTTCCTTTAGATTTTTCCCTGTGCCCTTAGTCCCTAGCTGAGGCAGTGCCTTCAAAGTGGTTTGTGGTTTCCGTGAAATGTAACATCACAGTCTTTTAAATTTAAGTGTCTGATGAGAATTTGAATTGGTTCTTGTTGACGTCAGGGCTACAGTGAGAATGGACAGTGGGCTGTGGCGATTTGAAGACAGTATTTAATCAGGGTCAGGCATTCTGGAAGACAGAGTGTGTTCTATGGTGTAGAAAACAAAGCTTGTCTCTCTGTATTCTGCCAATTCTGTGCAACTTAATGTTCCCGTGGGGGAAGACAGAGCTCTGTAATAGAGTGGACTGTATTATTTTGCTTTTCCTAATTCTGTAAATTCTGCTGTGACTGTGAATACTGTAAGGATCTGTTCAAGCTCGTGTGCACGCTGACCTTTTACTAACTGAATGAGCACACACGTGTTTCTCGGTATCCTAAAACACAGTGCACGTGAAATCTTGAGTGGTCATCAAACCTGTATTCTTTTGTGAAGAGAGTGTCAAGTGCATACGGTAAAAATCATAGTCACAGTCCCTTGAGGCTGGAAAGGATCTCTGGAGGTCATCTTGTCCAGCCCAAATGCTTAAGAAAGGCCACAGAGCCAACTGCTCAGGACCATGTCCAGAGGGCTTTTGAACATCTCCGAGGAGGGAGACTCCACAACCTCTCTGGGCACCCTGTTCCACTGCTCAGTCATAGTAAAATGTTTCCTGGTGCTCAGGTGGAACCTTCTGTGTTTCAGTTTGTGTCCAGTGCTTCTGGTCTTGGCACTGGGCACCACCGAAAAGAGCCTGGCTCCGTCTTCTTTACACTCTCTCTTAAGATAGTTTTACACACTGAGAAGATCCTCCTCTGAGCCTTCTCTTCTCTAGTCGCAGCTTTCTCAGGCTTTCCTCGTCAGAGACATGCTTCAGCCTTCTAGGCAACTTACTGGCCCATTGCTGGGTTCCATGTCTGTCTTGTGCTGGGGAGCCCAGTCTGGACACCTTCACTATTACATTATTTTGGGAGATCATTTACTGTTTTTTTTGTATTCCTAAAAATAGTAAGTCTCTGACAGTACAGATAAAAGCAAAGAGTCTTTATCTAAGAGGTGGTAAATCTGATCCTCTGTAGTAGATAGGAAATGTGAAGATGATTTTTTTATTTTTGTAAAAAGGATAAATGTAAAGAGGCGGATTATTTTTTGAAGGGCTCAAGTGTTAATGCTTTAAATACTATGAAAGTAGTGTTTCCTTCTTCCTGCCCAATGATATGCTGACCATGGGAGATCCTTTCATTCCTTTATTCACATTCCAAATATTTGCTTTACGGATGACTTCAATGAATTGTTGGATTTTGAATTCAGTATTTGGTTACATTAATTTTTTAATACCCGGTTTTTTTTCAGAATGCTTCTCATCAGAGTTACTTAAATCCCTGTCTGAGCAAGGGGCAGGAGTAACTCAGCTGTCTTGTGATTAGGTTCTAAGAAGCATTTGTGAACTACTAGGACTTAAAACGGAGAACTTAAAACAGCTCTTCCTGAGAAATTGGTAGCATGGAATCAAGATGGTAGAAAGGGCAAAAATGTGAATTGGTTGATAAGGGTAATTGGTGTTACCTGCTTAGTGCTTTGAGAGGTATTTGACTTAATCTAAACCATTTGCTTAAGCTGAAGTGTTACAGAATCAAGCTACTGCGTATTAATTAAATCAAGCTGCAAAAAAGGGATAATTAAGCAGCTTTGTTATTAGTGGGGTGCAAGGCAATTGGACTAGTTGATCGTTGTAGGTGTCTTCCAACAGAACTACCCTATTCTAGGGGAGAGCGGTCTAGATCTTGTGTCTGGCTGTACTGCTAAATAGCAGCAAAAAAAACAGAAGAAAAACTAGCAGCTGACAGAAGAGGCGATTTGGTAAATCAAGTAAAGCCTAATTCACTGACCAGGTCTGTGAGACAATATTTGAAGGTCATGTCCAGTAATTAGCATGGTTTTCTAGCTGAAAGCCAAAGAGATTCAGATGATCCTTAAATACAAGAACAGGCATTCTGTCTTTCCTTTATTTGGCTCCCTTTAGTGAAACTACTACAACCGTCTTGACTCAGTTATTTGCACTTACTAAGAGTATTGATAAATTAGAATAGTTCAGAGAACAGTTGTGCGCTGATTAAGACACTGGATCAAATGTTCTATAATGATATGTTCAAAGAAAGCAAAAAAGTGATTTGATGAATTTACAAATTACTTCGGTGTTATTTGGTAAGAGAGATTTTCTGCCTAGCAAATAAAATGAATACAAAAGCAGATTAAGGAAATTCTGTCTCTGAAGACAGAAATTTGGACGATAAACTGAATATCAATTAGTGTCAATGATTAAATGTTGTAGTAGTTTACTGTCAGTTGTGTAAAATGTCACTGGCTATCTTGACAGGTTCAAAAGGAAATTAATTCAGGGAATGCCTTACAGTATTCAGTAAGTTCTCAGTAAATGACCACATTCCTCTCTGGCTGTATAAGCTCTGAACCTTTTCTAGTGTTTGGGAAGTCGCTAAAATGCAAAAACTTGCTTCATCAAATAAAAGTCAGATGAGAGAGAAGTTCAGCTTCCTTTTAATGATTCCTCATTTAAAAAAAAAAAATCTGGCCAAATTCAATCATTTATGTATTTCTGCTGGCATTTAAAAGCATAAGCCAGGAAAAAAAGTTAAAATATTTCCTTTCTTCAGCAGATGCACGAAATGCAGATCTAAATGGAAACATGCTGTTATTGCAACTTCATGTGTTGCCCTAAACTGGAACATTTTCATCTGAGAACATGTATAATGTATAAATAAAATTTGTAAGCGGTGGTGAGTCTTTCCAGGACTTTATCCTTATACCCTAGTGTTTAATTTGAATTGTGTATTAAAGGCTCAGAGCTTTGACCATGCAAAATCTTGAAAGCATTGGTGTTCTTTGAAAATGTAATGTGCAGTGTGATTGCTAATGAGCAGACCTTGATCCTTCTTGTTACCCTTCACAATAAATCTCTAAGCTAGTTATTGATACCTAAAGTTGATAAACATGGGAATGCTTGGGAAAGCTTCCTTGAACGCTCAGGTCAAACAAAAATGTTTGAACAGTATCTTTTAATTTGTGTTTTCAGGTAACCCAACTTTGAAACCATTATCTATGCTGAGAAAATGTGAAGCAAAGGATTCTTCACTTGAGCCAGATACTTCTACACCCATGAAAAAGAAAAAGGGCTGGCCAAAAGGAAAAAGCCGAAAACCAGTCCACTGGAAGAAAAGACCTGGTCGAAAACCAGGTTTTAAACTGAACCGGGAAAAGGTGCCACCATCAGTTCAGGATGAAGAAGTTGATTCAGTGGTAGCTAATTCAAAACCAGGGCGTAAACCCAAAATTTCAGATAAAGAAGAAAGTATTGAGCAGAAAGAAGAGCTGCCTCTTGCTGAGGAAAAGAAGGAGGAAGATGTGAATATGGAAGCAGAAGAGGTAGGAGAAGGAGAAGAGGAAGATATAGCCAGCAATGAAGTAAGAGCAGTTTCTCCTGTGGACAGCAACAGTAGTCCAGTTCCAGAAGTAAAAGAACCTGAGATAGAAGAGGAGATAGAGGAGAAGCCACGGGTTTTAGAAGAGCAAAGGCAATCAGAAGAACAGCAGGAACAAGATGAACCTGAGCATGACCATGAAGAAGAAGAGGAAGTTGCAGTAGTGACAAATCAAAATGAAGATCATGATGCTGATGACGAAGATGACAGTCATCCCGAGTCTTTGAAGAAAAAAGAATTAGAGGAACAGCCTGTTAGAGAAGGGGTGAAGGAGGAGCCTCAGGTGCAAGAATGTTTTTTAGAAACAAGCATACCAAGCAGTAAAGAAGATGCAAAAGAAAAAGATGAAGCAGAGGCGGATTCTGAGGAAGAGCAGGCTTCCAATGAGACATCGATGGGCTCGGAGCATGTCCCTGGGTCTGAAGATGATCATGAAGAAGAGCAGAATAATAAAGAAGGGTTAATTGAATTAAAAGAGGAGGAAGAGATTCCTCATAGTGAACTAGACCTTGAAACTGTTCAAGCAGTGCAGTCCTTGACGCAGGAGGAAAGCAATGAGCATGATGTAGCCTACCAGGACTGTGAAGAAACCCTTGCAGCTTGTCAGACTTTGCAGAGTTATACCCAGACTGAGGAGGATCCTCAGATATCGATGGTTGAAGATTGCCAGGCCTCAGAACACAACAGTCCAATATCCTCTGTCCAGTCCCACCCCAGCCAGTCTGTACGTTCTGTCAGCAGCCCAAATGTGCCTGCTCTGGAGAGCAGTTACACCCAGATAAGTCCTGAACAAGGATCCTTGTCCGCACCCTCTATGCAGAACATGGAGACCAGCCCCATGATGGATGTGCCTTCAGTATCGGACCACTCTCAGCAGGTGGTGGACAGCGGCTTCAGTGACCTTGGCAGCATTGAGAGCACTACAGAGAATTATGAAAACCCCAGCAGCTATGACTCCACTATGGGAGGCAGCATTTGTGGAAATAACTCTTCCCAGAGCAGCTGTTCATATGGAGGACTGTCCTCTTCTAGCAGCCTCACACAGAACAGTTGTGTTGTCACTCAGCAAATGGCAAACATTGGCAGCAGTTGCAGCATGATGCAACAAAACACTGTCCAGCCTGCAGCAAACTGCAATATCAAGTCGCCTCAGAGCTGCGTAGTAGAAAGGCCGCCAAGCAACCAGCAACCGGCAACGCAGCCACAACAGCAACAGCCTCAGTCACAGCAGCCACAGCCCCCACCTCCACCCCAGCAGCAACCTCCACTGTCTCAGTGTAGCATGAACAACAGCTTCACCCCAGCACCTATGATCATGGAAATACCTGAATCAGGAAGCACTGGTAACATCAGTATCTATGAGAGGATTCCAGGGGATTTTGGTGCTGGGAGCTATTCGCAACCATCAGCCACGTTCAGTTTAGCCAAGCTGCAGCAGCTCACGAACACCATTATGGACCCTCATGCCATGCCTTATAGCCATTCTCCTGCTGTGACTTCCTATGCAACCAGCGTCTCTCTGTCCAACACAGGACTGGCTCAGCTAGCCCCCTCTCATCCCTTAGCAGGCACACCACAAGCACAAGCCACTATGACACCTCCACCAAACCTGGCGCCCACCACCATGAACCTCACGTCGCCTCTGCTCCAGTGTAACATGTCTGCTACCAACATCGGTATTCCGCACACGCAGAGGCTGCAGGGGCAAATGCCAGTCAAGGGGCATATTTCCATTCGCTCCAAGTCAGCACCACTGCCCTCTGCGACTGCACACCAGCAGCAGCTCTACGGCCGCAGCCCGCCCGCAGTTGCCATGCAGGCTGGTCCCCGTACGCTGGCTGTTCAGCGGGGTATGAACATGGGGGTCAACCTAATGCCGACCGCCCCCTACAACGTTAACTCCATGAATATGAACACCCTGAACGCCATGAACAGCTACAGGATGACACAGCCTATGATGAACAGCAGTTACCATAGTAACCCTGCCTACATGAACCAGACAGCACAGTATCCTATGCAGATGCAGATGGGAATGATGGGGAGCCAGGCCTACACCCAGCAGCCTATGCAGCCAAATCCTCATGGAAACATGATGTACACTGGCCCCTCCCATCACAGCTACATGAACGCTGCTGGGGTGCCCAAGCAGTCTCTCAATGGACCATACATGAGAAGATGAGCAAGATGAACTTGCATCCTAAAAACTGAAATATATATAAATAAAGGAACGTTTTATACTGACGAACCAGAGAAAATGGACTTTTTTCCAGTTAAAATATTGCTGTAGATTTAGAGAGATTTTCTTTGGTTTATTTTATTTTTTAGGAAGCCTGGTCTTTATTTTTTGGATTTTTTTTTTTTGTTTTCTTCACAATCCTGAAACATTTTACAGCTAAAATCATTTACAGATGTTTTTTAGAGGGGAAAACCTGCACAAAATCTTTTCATAATTTAAAAAGAGCCTTACTTTGCTGACAATGTGGACAGAATATGTGTAACAGTGAAATCATCTTCCTAAATTTTTTTTCAGATGTACGTCCTTCTCCCTTCCCTGTGCCCTTCTGTATGCAGTTTCTAGTGCTGCAGTCATGCAAAATGTTTGACATCTCAAAGAATAATAACCCTTCTCTCTAAACCCCACCTGGCATTCCTACTTCTAGCAGGAGGCACTTATTTGGGAGACTTGGAAGGGGACACAATAAATGAAGCTCTTTATTACTGCAAGTCAGGGAAAATTTTTCATTTTCCCTGACTCCCTCGCCCTCAGTAAAATTTGGAGTTACGTGTAAACAATAAATTTTTCACATTGGTGTTTTTTGTAGATGAGTTAATTGAAATTGTATGTCTCATGCTGAAAGTATTATGTAACTAAAATGATCCCGTTCACCACCCAGACATGCATGTGCACCCACGCGTGCGTGCCTGCACACGCGCTCTGTCGCTGAGCTACTGGAAGCATCTCCAGAGAGAGCTGTTTGTATCCCTTGGGCAGTCGTGAGGAGGACAGGGTGGTTAATGGTCTGCTGGGACAAGGAAATGGTTGCGGGCTCTTCTGGTGACATGCTAGTCTGCCACAACTCTTAAGATCCCGAACTCTGCATTAGTATGTACTTGGAAATGCTGAGGGTCTTGGCTCTGAGTCTTTTGAGTCAGGCTGAGCTGAAAAGCAGCTGTTTCCAGTGGTCTGCCTCTTAATCTCCTTACTTAGGTGTTCTTGGAAGATAAAGGATGTGTTTTAAGTGACTGGATGAGAGCCCTGTGGTGTCCTTGTCACTCTTCCCTTCCTCGTATGGGGTAGGAAGTTGCTGAGTGTGCCACTCTCTAGGGCAGTCAGTGATGTTTTCCCTGATTCTCCCACTATGTTTGAGACCCGTTTTATAGGAATAGCCACACTTCTTTCCTAGTGTGGGAAAAGAAGGGAATCGGCCTGTTTTACAGGAGTGAAACAGTCCAAATACCATAGCAGGACGCAGGAGGCAGGATTTTGCTGTTTATTACCGCATAATCCAATTTACATTCTTTTTGACTACACTGCTGGCATGTCACCCAATACAAAAAGGGACACCCTTTAATGTAAAGTTCTTTTTTTATTGTATGTGAAGTAGAAATACAGGCGCATTAATAAGACTAATTTCTTTTTAAACCAAAAGAGTCTAAAAGAAAGTTGGGGGTTCTTCAGATGCACTAAAATGGACTTTCCTCCAGTAATTGCTAACCGTAAAAGGCAGAATTCAAAGGACTTCCACTTTTTATTTCTGTTGAGTTTTGAGCATGTACAAGGCTACGTAGGACCCCATTTCTCTGTATATACTATTCCAGTTCCAAGTAACCCCTGTAGAAAGCGCACTGTGCTGCCCTCTCCTTCCTAGATCTTCAGCTGTGTCACTGCTTCCTGATTGCTGGGCTGGGGGGTGGGCAGAGGGTGGGGGGAGTCCGAGACAGGAGGAGAAGCTGTTGAAATGAGGGCCATGAATTTAGTTTGTTTGCTGTTATGTTTGGTTTGGTTTTGTATGTTGTTTTTTTTTATCAATTGGGCAGCTCCCTTTTCCACAAGCCTTTGTGACTGTAGAACTATTGTAGAAAAAAAATGTTCTTTTCTATATATAAAAAGAAATTATCCAACGCAGTAATATTGGTACCTACCATTTTTTCACTTCTGTTTAAAAAAAAAAAAATATGTATTTTTAGCAAGATAACTTGGGTAATCTTCTAAAAGAAATTAAAATAATCTCACTGTTAGTGACTTTGATGCCTTTTAAAAATAAGAGCTTTTTCATTTCATTCCATCTTTAAAATTTTTTATCTTTGTTGTAGAATATTAAAAACTATTTTAAGAAAGATAAAAATTCTCTTTAAAGAGATCTCTAGAGTGTGTGAATAGGAGCTCCAGATGCCTCTAAAAGCCGCATGTACAAATGAAGCTGAGTCTATTCCTGTCTGTTTATATTTGCTTTTCCTGTTTTGTAACCTCTTTGTACTTTGTTCATGGTGACTTGTAAGCTAAGGGGAAGGGGTGCCTAGATGCCTTTGTAATTCTCCATGTCATGCGCTCCTGGCTGGATGGTCTCCCTTCCTCTCCTTGTATGTAATATCACTTTTTTTTCCCCTTTCTAGCAAGTACTTTCAAAAGAACTCTGTACATTTTAACATAAAAAATAAATTATGTTGAGCCATTTTGGATGTCAGTTGTGCACGTGGATTATTTTTCTCCCATATGGAGCAGTGAACTCTGTCACTTCTCATTGGTCCTGGGAATGGGATTCCCTGCTGGCCTTTCCATCTGGAAGAGGTAGTACTTGGAAGTTTTTGGTGACATCTCTGTCTGTGTGAATTTTTATCTACAGCTTCTAACCAGAGAAAGATTGAGAGAGGGAAAGAAAAAAAAAAAAGCCCAACAAACCACCAACCAGAAACCCATCACGTCTGATTTCCTCTCGGCGAGGGCTGCCCAAAGCGTAAGCAAATGGTGGTGGCGGGTTTCTGTCACCCTGTGTCTGTACAGTCGCTTGCAAGTTTTGACTCGTGCTCTTCAAAAATTGCAAAGTGTGTTTGGAGCTTCCCCTCTCCGCGTCGCTCTCTCATGTTTATTGGCGCTTTGGAGAGGAGAACTAGAACCTTCACCCCGCGGAGCTCGCCCTGCAGCTCCGGCACAGAGCGGGCTGGGGCCGGAGCTCTGCGGGGCGGTGCCCGCTCCCGCTGCCCCCCGCCAGGGGGAGCCAAAG